>NW_027037382.1:0-19134 GCF_034236695.1 Oncorhynchus nerka
CCAGGTCCCAGACAGGTTTAGAGCTGACCTCTCCCCCAGATCCCATACAGGTTTAGAGCTGACCTCTCCCCCAGGTCCCAGTACAGGTTTAGAGCTGACCTCTCCCCCAGGTCCCATACAGGTTTAGAACTGACCTCTCCCCCAGGTCCCATACAGGTTGACAGCTGACCTTCTCCCCCAGGTCCCATGCAGGTTTAGAGCTGACCTCTCCCCCAGGTCCCATACAGGTTGACAGCTGACCTCTCCCCCAGGTCCCATACAGGTTTAGAGCTGACCTCTCCCCCAGGTCCCATACAGGTTGACAGCTGACCTCTCCCCCAGGTTCCAGACAGGTTTAGAGCTGACCTCTCCCCCCAGGTTCCATACAGGTTTAGAGCTGACCTCTCCCCCAGGTTACATACAGGTTTAGAGCTGACCTCTCCCCCAGGTTCCATACAGGTTTAGAGCTGACCTCTCCCCAGGTTCCATACAGGTTTAGAGCTGACTCTCCCCCAGGTTCCATACAGGTTTAGAGCTGACCTCTCCCCAGGTTCCAGGCAGGTTTAGAGCTGACCTCTCCCCCAGGTTACATACAGGTTTAGAGCTGACCTCTCCCCAGGTCCCATACAGGTTTAGAGCTGACCTCTCTCCCCAGGTTCCAGACAGGTTTAGAGCTGACCTCTCCCCCAGGTTACATACAGGTTTAGAGCTGACCTCTCCCCCAGGTCCATACAGGTTTAGAGCTGACCTCTCCCCCCAGGTCCCATACAGGTTTAGAGCTGACCTCTCCCCCAGGTTCCATACAGGTTTAGAGCTGACCTCTCCCCCAGGTTCCATACAGGTTTAGAGCTGACCTCTCTCCCCAGGTTCCAGACAGGTTTAGAGCTGACCTCTCCCCAGGTTACAGACAGGTTTAGAGCTGACCTCTCCTCCCAGGTTACAGACAGGTTTAGAGCTGACCTCTCCCCCCAGGTTACAGACAGGTTTAGAGCTGACCTCTCCCCAGGTTCCAGACAGGTTTAGAGCTGACCTCTTCCCCCAGGTTACAGACAGGTTTAGAGCTGACCTCTCCCCCCAGGTCCCATACAGGTTTAGAGCTGACCTCTCCCCTAGGTTACAGACAGGTTTAGAGCTGACCTCTTCCCCAGGTTACAGACAGGTTTAGAGCTGACCTCTCCCCCCAGGTTCCATACAGGTTTAGAGCTGACCTCTCCCCAGGTTCCATACAGGTTTAGAGCTGACCTCTCCCCCCAGGTTCCATACAGGTTTAGAGCTGACCTCTCCCCAGGTTCCAGGCAGGTTTAGAGCTGACCTCTCCCCCCAGGTTACATACAGGTTTAGAGCTGACCTCTCCCCCCAGGTCCCATACAGGTTTAGAGCTGACCTCTCTCCCCAGGTTCCAGACAGGTTTAGAGCTGACCTCTCCCCCCAGGTTACATACAGGTTTAGAGCTGACCTCTCCCCCCAGGTCCCATACAGGTTTAGAGCTGACCTCTCCCCCCAGGTTCCATACAGGTTTAGAGCTGACCTCTCTCCCCAGGTTCCAGACAGGTTTAGAGCTGACCTCTCCCCCCAGGTTACAGACAGGTTTAGAGCTGACCTCTCCTCCCAGGTTACAGACAGGTTTAGAGCTGACCTCTCCCCCCAGGTTACAGACAGGTTTAGAGCTGACCTCTCCCCAGGTTCCAGACAGGTTTAGAGCTGACCTCTTCCCCCAGGTTACAGACAGGTTTAGAGCTGACCTCTCCCCCCAGGTCCCATACAGGTTTAGAGCTGACCTCTCCCCCCAGGTTACAGACAGGTTTAGAGCTGACCTCTTCCCCCAGGTTACAGACAGGTTTAGAGCTGACCTCTCCCCAGGTTACAGACAGGTTTAGAGCTGACCTCTCCCCAGGTTCCAGACAGGTTTAGAGCTGACCTCTTCCCCCAGGTTACAGACAGGTTTAGAGCTGACCTCTCCTCCCAGGTTACAGACAGGTTTAGAGCTGACCTCTTCCCCCAGGTTACAGACAGGTTTAGAGCTGACCTCTCCCCCCAGGTTACAGACAGGTTTAGAGCTGACCTCTCCCCCCAGGTTACAGACAGGTTTAGAGCTGACCTCTCCCCCCAGGTTACAGACAGGTTTAGAGCTGACCTCTCCCCAGGTTCCAGACAGGTTTAGAGCTGACCTCTCCCCCCAGGTTCCAGACAGGTTTAGAGCTGACCTCTCCCCCCAGGTTCCATACAGGTTTAGAGCTGACCTCTCCCCAGGTTCCAGGCAGGTTTAGAGCTGACCTCTCCCCCCAGGTTCCATACAGGTTTAGAGCTGACCTCTCCCCAGGTTCCAGGCAGGTTTAGAGCTGACCTCTCCCCCCAGGTTACATACAGGTTTAGAGCTGACCTCTCCCCCCAGGTCCCATACAGGTTTAGAGCTGACCTCTCTCCCCAGGTTCCAGACAGGTTTAGAGCTGACCTCTCCCCCCAGGTTACATACAGGTTTAGAGCTGACCTCTCCCCCCAGGTCCATACAGGTTTAGAGCTGACCTCTCCCCCCAGGTCCCATACAGGTTTAGAGCTGACCTCTCCCCCCAGGTTCCATACAGGTTTAGAGCTGACCTCTCCCCCCAGGTTCCATACAGGTTTAGAGCTGACCTCTCTCCCCAGGTTCCAGACAGGTTTAGAGCTGACCTCTCTCCCAGGTTACAGACAGGTTTAGAGCTGACCTCTCCTCCCAGGTTACAGACAGGTTTAGAGCTGACCTCTCCCCAGGTTACAGACAGGTTTAGAGCTGACCTCTCCCCAGGTTCCAGACAGGTTTAGAGCTGACCTCTTCCCCAGGTTACAGACAGGTTTAGAGCTGACCTCTCCCCCCAGGTCCCATACAGGTTTAGAGCTGACCTCTCCCCCCAGGTTACAGACAGGTTTAGAGCTGACCTCTTCCCCCAGGTTACAGACAGGTTTAGAGCTGACCTCTCCCCCCAGGTTCCATACAGGTTTAGAGCTGACCTCTCCCCAGGTTCCATACAGGTTTAGAGCTGACCTCTCCCCCCAGGTTCCATACAGGTTTAGAGCTGACCTCTCCCCAGGTTCCAGGCAGGTTTAGAGCTGACCTCTCCCCCCAGGTTACATACAGGTTTAGAGCTGACCTCTCCCCCCAGGTCCCATACAGGTTTAGAGCTGACCTCTCTCCCCAGGTTCCAGACAGGTTTAGAGCTGACCTCTCCCCCCAGGTTACATACAGGTTTAGAGCTGACCTCTCCCCCCAGGTCCCATACAGGTTTAGAGCTGACCTCTCCCCCCAGGTTCCATACAGGTTTAGAGCTGACCTCTCTCCCCAGGTTCCAGACAGGTTTAGAGCTGACCTCTCCCCCCAGGTTACAGACAGGTTTAGAGCTGACCTCTCCTCCCAGGTTACAGACAGGTTTAGAGCTGACCTCTCCCCCCAGGTTACAGACAGGTTTAGAGCTGACCTCTCCCCAGGTTCCAGACAGGTTTAGAGCTGACCTCTTCCCCCAGGTTACAGACAGGTTTAGAGCTGACCTCTCCCCAGGTTCCATACAGGTTTAGAGCTGACCTCTTCCCCCAGGTTCCATACAGGTTTAGAGCTGACCTCTTCCCCCAGGTTCCATACAGGTTTAGAGCTGACCTCTCCCCAGGTTCCATACAGGTTTAGAGCTGACCTCTCCCCCCAGGTTCCATACAGGTTTAGAGCTGACCTCTCCCCAGGTTCCAGGCAGGTTTAGAGCTGACCTCTCCCCCCAGGTTACATACAGGTTTAGAGCTGACCTCTCCCCCCAGGTCCCATACAGGTTTAGAGCTGACCTCTCTCCCCAGGTTCCAGACAGGTTTAGAGCTGACCTCTCCCCCCAGGTTACATACAGGTTTAGAGCTGACCTCTCCCCCCAGGTCCCATACAGGTTTAGAGCTGACCTCTCCCCCCAGGTTCCATACAGGTTTAGAGCTGACCTCTCTCCCCAGGTTCCAGACAGGTTTAGAGCTGACCTCTCCCCCAGGTTACAGACAGGTTTAGAGCTGACCTCTCCTCCCAGGTTACAGACAGGTTTAGAGCTGACCTCTCCCCCAGGTTACAGACAGGTTTAGAGCTGACCTCTCCCCAGGTTCCAGACAGGTTTAGAGCTGACCTCTTCCCCAGGTTACAGACAGGTTTAGAGCTGACCTCTCCCCCAGGTCCCATACAGGTTTAGAGCTGACCTCTCCCCCAGGTTACAGACAGGTTTAGAGCTGACCTCTTCCCCCAGGTTACAGACAGGTTTAGAGCTGACCTCTCCCCAGGTTACAGACAGGTTTAGAGCTGACCTCTCCCCAGGTTCCAGACAGGTTTAGAGCTGACCTCTTCCCCCAGGTTACAGACAGGTTTAGAGCTGACCTCTCCTCCCAGGTTACAGACAGGTTTAGAGCTGACCTCTTCCCCAGGTTACAGACAGGTTTAGAGCTGACCTCTCCCCAGGTTACAGACAGGTTTAGAGCTGACCTCTCCCCCCAGGTTACAGACAGGTTTAGAGCTGACCTCTCCCCCCAGGTTACAGACAGGTTTAGAGCTGACCTCTCCCCAGGTTCCAGACAGGTTTAGAGCTGACCTCTCCCCCCAGGTTCCAGACAGGTTTAGAGCTGACCTCTCCCCCCAGGTTCCATACAGGTTTAGAGCTGACCTCTCCCCAGGTTCCAGGCAGGTTTAGAGCTGACCTCTCCCCAGGTTCCAGGCAGGTTTAGAGCTGACCCCTCCCCAGGTTCCAGACAGGTTTAGAGCTGACCTCTCCCCAGGTTCCAGGCAGGTTTAGAGCTGACCTCTCCCCAGGTTCAAGACAGGTTTAGAGCTGACCTCTCCCCAGGTTCCAGACAGGTTTAGAGCTGACCTCTCCCCAGGTTCCAGACAGGTTTAGAGCTGACTCCTCCCCCCAGGTTCCAGACCGGTTTAGAGCTGACCTCTCCCCAGGTTCCAGACAGGTTTAGAGCTGACCTCTCCCCAGGTTCCAGACCGGTTTAGAGCTGACCTCTCCCCCCAGGTCCCATACAGGATTAGAGCTGACCTCTCCCCCCAGGACCCATACAGGTTTAGAGCTGACCTCTCCCCCCAGGTCCCACAGGCTGACAGCTGACCTCTCCCCAGGTTACATAGAGATTGACAGCTGATCTTCTCCCAGGTTCCAGACAGGTTGATTGTTTTAACCCTATGTAGGGAGGTGTGTGTAGGGGAGGTGTCTGTAGGGAGGCAAGCCTTGTAGGGAGTGTCTGTAGGGGAGGTGTCTGTAGAGAGGTGCTCTGTGGGGAGGTGTCTGTAGGGAGGTGTCTGTAGGAGGTGTCTGTAGGGAGGTGTCTGTAGGGTGGTGTCTGTAGGGAGGTGTCTGTAGAGAGGTGTCTGTGGGGAGGTGTCTGTAGGGAGTGTCTGTAGGGAGGTGTCTGTAGAGAGGTGCCTGTGGGGAGGTGTCTGTAGGGAGGTGTCTGTAGGAGGTGTCTGTAGGTAGGTGTCTGTAGGGAGGTGTCTGTAGGAGGTGCCTGTGGGGGAGGTGTAGGTAGGGAATTGTCTGTAGGGGAGGTGTCTGTAGGGTAGGTGTCTGTAGGGAGGTTGGTGTGGGTAGGTGTCTGTAGGGAGGTGTGTGTGTGTGTGTGTGTGTGTGTGTGTGTGTGTGTGTGTGTGTGTGTGTGCGTGTGGAGAGTAGCAGTGGAGAGAGAGAAGAGAGAGAGAGAGAGAGAGAGAGAGAGAGAGAGAGAGAGAGAGAGAGAGAGAGAGAGAGAGAGAGAGAGAGAGAGAGAGAGAGAATTCTTCTTGGTACGACACACAGATACACACCTTTTGAAGTGAGCCTTATCTGCATTTAAAGTCTGTGATAAGTGGGGGGAGGGGCGAGGGGAGGGTCATTACTCTGAGTGACAGCGTTTATGTTTCTGTGGGAGCCGTTGAGGCAGACAGATTAGATAAGGTGACTGATTGGCTGGGGAAGATTTATGGCCAGAGAGTGACAGTTAACATTCACCTTGTGGTTTTATGGCATGGTGGTCCAAATGCAAGGCTGTACCCTTAGAGGTTGGAGAGGGGCTGGTCCTCAGGAGACTAAAACCTCATTAGTCAAGAGATAGAGGAGAGGAGAGGAGAGGAGAGGAGAGGAGAGGAGAGGCTCACCTTCATCTTCTTTCAACCTGGTTGGAGAATAAACACTTTTCAACCTCTGTTTTGTTTTTCTTAAAATTATGTATTTGTTTAGTTGTTGATGTTTCTTTTAATATGTGCTCTTGAGGAAACATGGGTAAACACCGAGTCTTGGAACAATGTCATGCAGAGAATACTGTTGGAAGTGAATGGATGCACTACGTGTTTGTTGTTGCTATTCATTTTTTTTCTGCATGATTTGGACATATGTAATGAGTCATCAATGTGCTTCAGTTCCCGCTGGACTGGCCCCACATGTCTCATATTCATTCAGTAACAATGACATGATTCTTTTTACCCATGGAAAATCCTATTGTTGCCTTCCTTCCTAATCATGTTATTGTATTTCATGGTGTTGTTTATGATTTATTTATTCATATTTTGCCTTGTGTGTTGTTCTGTTGTCTTTCTGTTTCCTTTTAGTTGTGTCTGGTAAGTTGAAATGTTACCTGTCACCTATTCACCCTGACGCCATGACAGAAACAGGAAGCTGTCACAGCACCACCCCCTCCATCCTCCTCCCATCACCCTCCTCCCACCAATCAGCACTCATGTTTCAGTTGTCACGGGCAACAGTGACAAAAGGACATTAATGGGTAACAATCTGCTCTATGGTCTGAGTAATCCAAGGTAAAACCAAATCATTTCATTATACTACCCCCTTGTTATGTTGCTTTATGCATTACCAAATATCCCATCTTACCTGTGGACAAATTGTGTCTGTATGCGGAGTGACAGGCTGCAGATTGCTTTTATGTATGTGATACCTGGCCCGTATCAGCGTTAAGATGTCTGGGGCGTAGTAATACTGTATTCTCCAGGCGTACGCACCCGCTGTCCTCTGAGATGAAGGTGTAAATCGCCCAGCCGGTGGCCCTCAGCATTCAGGCTGTGTCCCTCCACACAGGCCTATTAGCACAGTGAGGCCCGGTGTCACTGCAGGGCTCTGTGTGTGACATTGGGCGGTGACATAGCGCTTCACTCTGAAACAGTTTGTCATTAAGATGCATGGATATGCATCCTGGCTGGGCTTGGTCCTGGATGCTCCTATTGGAGGGTGTCAGCTTGGACAGATGGCTCATTTATCCCCCATTTCCATGTAAATGTTTTTGGTCTGTGTCCTTCCCCATGCTAATTCAGACACCCACAGGGGTTCACACTCCTGTTTTCTCTATTCATTAAACTGTTAATATATACACTACACAGCCTGCATTATGGAATGGCCTGACTTTCAGTTTGAATAATCTTCCGTCCACGCACCAGCAACGCCCAAAGTCTACTCTAAACAGAGACCGCCGGAATCCTTATCCAAGGCTCATTTAAATACAGAGACCATAACTGTTACATTCAAATTCCTTTGTTTTCCATTCAAATGAAACTGTAAGGTCTAATATCACTGTCTGATGTTATTATGTGATGCTGTGTCAGTGTGTTAGTTAACAGCCCGCTGCCTGTCCCCTAGTGCCCCCTGGGTTTGTGGTGCGGCCCAGGAACCAGGTGGTGGCGGTGGGGAGGACCGTCACCTTCCAGTGTGAGGCAACAGGAAACCCTCAACCTGCTATCTTCTGGCAGAGAGAGGGCAGCCAGGTGAGAGGCTCTGGGGGACCTACAGTACACCAGGAACCCAAAATGAGCACATGTTGAGGAATGCTTATAGAACAAAAATGAAATACAAATAAGTAGTAAATCATAGTCATATCATAGTCTTCATTATTTTTTTATGATAGTCCTATATGATTTATATACATTTTATGATTACACCTATAAAACCAGCCATAAAATCAGTGAACATCACTGACCTTCAAACTGATGCTCCAATTGGACCATTCCATTCTACTACCCTAATGGTCTTCCATAGCCTACTGTCTATATCTGATATGTCTATATCTGCCCTGTCTTCTCTCTTTATATCTGCCCTGTCTTCTCTCTTCTCTGTCTATATCTGAATCTGTCTATATCCTTACCCTGTCTCCTCTCTTCTCTGTATCTATATTTGCCCTGTCCTCTCTTCTCTGTCTATATCTGCCTGTCTTCTCTCTTCTCTGTCTATATCTGATCTGTCTATATCTGCCCTGTCTCCTCTCTTCTCTGTCTCTGTCTCTCTGTCTATATCTTCTCCTGCTCTTTATATCTGCCCTCTCTCCCTCTCTTCTCTGTCTATATCTGCCCTCCCTCCTCTCTTCTCTGTCTATATCCCTGTCTCCCTCTCTTCTCTGTCTACTCTCTGATCTGTCTCCTCTCTTCTCTGTCTATATATCTCTCTCTTCTCTTTCTCTCTTCTCTGTCTATATCTCCCTCTCCACTCTCTTCTCTGTCTATCTGCCTATCTTCTCTCTTCTCTGTCTATATCTGTCTCTGTCTATATCTGCCCTGTCTCTCTCTCTTCTCTTCTCTTTCTGATCTGTCTATATCTGAATCTGTCCTCTCCCCTGTCTCTTCTCTTTCTCTGTCTATATCTGCCCTGTCTCCTCTCTTCTCTGTCTATATCTCCCTGTCTTCTCTCTTCTCTTTCTCTCACCCTCTGTCTTATCTGCCCTGTCTCCTCTCTTCTCTGTCTATATCTCTGTCTATATCCCTCTGTCTCTTCTCTTTCTCTCTTCTCTGTCTATATCCCCCTGTCTCCTCTCTTCTCTGTCTATATCTGTCTCTTCTCCTCTCTTCTCTGTCTCTGTCTGCCCCTTCTCTCTCTTCTCTGTCTATATCTCTCCCTCTCTCTCTTCTCTTTCTGTCTTTCTCTGTCTCTGTCTCTCTCCCTCTCTCTTCTCTGTCTCTGTCTCTCCCCCTCTCTTCTCTGTCTCTGTCTCTGTCTCTCTCTCTGTCTCTCTCCCTCTCTTCTCTGTCTCTCCCTCTCTCTTCTCTGTCTCTGTCTCTCCCCCTCTCTTCTCTGTCTCTGTCTCTGTCTCTCCCTCTCTCTCTGTCTCTGTCTCTCCCTCTCTCTCTTCTCTGTCTCTGTCTCTCTCCCTCTCTCTCTTCTCTGTCTCTGTCTCTCTCCCTCTCTCTCTTCTCTGTCTCTGTCTCTCCCTCTCTCTCTTCTCTGTCTCTGTCTCTCCCCCTCTCTTCTCTGTCTCTGTCTCTCTCTCTGTCTCTCTCCCTCTCTTCTCTGTCTCTCCCTCTCTCTTCTCTGTCTATATCTGTCCTGCTTCTCCTCTCTTCTCTGTCTTTATCTGAGAATCTGTCTATATCTGATCTGTCTATATCTGATCTGTCTATATCTGATCTGTCTCACTCTCTTCTCTGTCTATATCTGATCTGTCTATATCACAGTCTGTCTATATCCTGCCCTGTCTCCTCTCTTCTCTGTCTATATCTGCCCTGTCTCCTCTCTTCTCTGTCTATATCTGTCCTGTCTCCTCTCTTCTCTGTCTATATCTGATCTGTCTATATCTGCCCTGCCTCCTCTCTTCTCTGTCAATATCTGCCCTGTCTTCTATCTTTATATCTGCCCTGTCTTCTCTCCTTATATCTGCCCTGTCTTCTCTCTTCTCTGTCTATCTGCCCTGTCTTCTCACTTCTCTGTCTATATCTGCCCTGTCTTGTCTCTTCTCTGTCTATCTGCCCTGTCTTCTCTCTTCTCTGTCTATATCTGCCCTGTCTTCTATCTTTATATCTGCCCTGTCTTCTCTCCTTATATCTGCCCTGTCTTCTCTCTTCTCTGTCTATCTGCCCTGTCTTCTCACTTCTCTGTCTATATCTGCCCTGTCTTGTCTCTTCTCTGTCTATATCTGCCCTGTCTTCTCTATTTTCTCTTCTCGATCTATATCTGCCCTGTCATCTCTCTTCTCTGTCTATATCTGCCCTGTCTTCTCTCTTGATATCTGCCCTGTCTCCTCTCTTCTCTGTCTATATCTGTCCTGTCTTCTCTCCTTATATCTGCCCTGTCTTCTCTCTTCTCTGTCTATATCTGATCTGTCTATATCTGCCCTGTCTTCTCTCTTTATATCTGCCCTGTCTCCTCTCTTCTCTGTCTATATCTGTCCTGTCTTCTCTCCTTATATCTGCCCTGTCTTCTCTCTTCTCTGTCTATATCTGCCCTGTCTTCTCTGTTCTCTGGCTATATCTGCCATGTCTCTCTCTTATATCTGCCCTGTCTTTATCTCCTTATATCTGCCCTGTCTTCTCACTCTCTGTCTATATCTGCCCTGTCTTGTCTCTTCTCTGTCTATATATGCCCTGTCTTCTCTCTTCTCTGTCTATATCTGCCCCGTCTTCTCTCTTCTCTATCTATATCTGCCCTGTCTTCTCTATTTTCTCTTCTCGATCTATATCTGCCCTGTCATCTCTCTTCTCTGTCTATATCTGCCCTGTCTTCTCTCTTGATATCTGCCCTGTCTCCTCTCTTCTCTGTCTATATCTGTCCTGTCTTCTCTCCTTATATCTGCCCTGTCTTCTCTCTTCTCTGTCTATATCTGATCTGTCTATATCTGCCCTGTCTTCTCTCTTTATATCTGCCCTGTCTCCTCTCTTCTCTGTCTATATCTGTCCTGTCTTCTCTCCTTATATCTGCCCTGTCTTCTCTCTTCTCTGTCTATATCTGCCCTGTCTTCTCTCTTCTCTGGCTATATCTGCCCTGTCTTCTCTCTTTATATCTGCCCTGTCTTCTCTCCTTATATCTGCCCTGTCTTCTCACTCTCTGTCTATATCTGCTCTGTCTTCTCTCTTCTCTGTCTATCTGCCTACTGTCTTCTCTCTTTATATCTGCCTCTGTCTTCATCTCTTCTCTGTCTATCTGCCCTGTCTTCTCTCTCTACTCTGTCTATATCTGTCCTGTCTTCTCTCCTTATATCTGCCTCTGTCTTCTCTCTTCTCTGTCTATATCTGCCCTGTCTTCTCTCTCTGGCTATATCTGCCCTGTCTTCTCTTCTTTATATCTGCCCTGTCTTCTCTCCTTATATCTGCCCTGTCTTCTCACTTCTCTGTCTATATCTGCCCTGTCTTGTCTCTTCTCTGTCTATCTGCCCTGTCTTCTCTCCTTATATCTGCCCTGTCTTCTCACTTCTCTGTCTATATCTGCCCTGTCTTGTCTCTTCTCTGTCTATATATGCCCTGTCTTCTCTCTTCTCTGTCTATATCTGCCCCGTCTTCTCTCTTCTCTATCTATATCTGCCCTGTCTTCTCTATTTTCTCTTCTCGATCTATATCTGCCCTGTCATCTCTCTTCTCTGTCTATATCTGCCCTGTCTTCTCTCTTGATATCTGCCCTGTCTCCTCTCTTCTCTGTCTATATCTGTCCTGTCTTCTCTCCTTATATCTGCCCTGTCTTCCCTCTTCTCTGTCTATATCTGATCTGTCTATATCTGCCCTGTCTTCTCTCTTTATATCTGCCCTGTCTCCTCTCTTCTCTGTCTATATCTGTCCTGTCTTCTCTCCTTATATCTGCCCTGTCTTCTCTCTTCTCTGTCTATATCTGCCCTGTCTTCTCTCTTCTCTGGCTATATCTGCCCTGTCTTCTCTCTTTATATCTGCCCTGTCTTCTCTCCTTATATCTGCCCTGTCTTCTCACTTCTCTGTCTATATCTGCCCTGTCTTGTCTCTTCTCTGTCTATCTGCCCTGTCTTCTCTCTTTATATCTGCCCTGTCTTCTCTCTTCTCTGTCTATCTGCCCTGTCTTCTCTCTTCTCTGTCTATATATGCCCTGTCTTCTCTCTTCTCTGTCTATATCTGCCCCGTCTTCTCTCTTCTCTGTCTATATCTGCCCTGTCTTCTCTATTTTCTCTTCTCGATCTATATCTTCTATATATCATCTCTCTTCTCTGTCTATATCTGCCCTGTCTCCTCTCTTCTCTGTCTATATCTGCCCTGTCTCTCTCATATCTGATCTGTCTATATCTGCCCTGTCTCCTCTCTTCTCTGTCTGTATCGATCTGTCTATACTGTCCCTGTCACCTCTGTCTATATCTGCCCTGTCTCCTCTCTTCTCTGTCTATATCTGCCCTGTCTTCTCTCTTCTCTGTCTATATCTGATCTGTCTATATCTGCCCTGTCTCCTCTCTTCTCTGTCTATATCTGATCTGTCTATATCTGATCTGTCTATCTGCTCTGTCTCTCTTCTCTGTCTATACTGTCCTGTCTTCTCCTTTCTGTCTGTATGCATCTCTCTTCTCTGTCTACATCTGCCCTGTCTCCTCTCTTCTCTGTCTATATCGCCCTGTCATTCTCTGTCTGTATCTGTCTATATCTGCCCTGTCTCTATCTCTTCTCTGTCTCTGTCCTGTCTGTCTATGTCTGATCTGTCTATATCTGCCCTGTCTCCTCTCTTCTCTGTCTATATCTGATCTGTCTATATCTGATCTGTCTATATCTGCCCTGTCTCCTCTCTTCTCTGTCTATATCTGCCCTGTCTCTCTCTTCTCTGTCTATATCTGTCCTGTCTCCTCTCTTCTCTGTCTATATCTGATCTGTCTATATCTGTCCTGTCTCCTCTCTTCTCTGTCTATATCTGCCCTGTCTCATCATCCTCTCTGTCTCTGTCTATACTCTGTCTTCTCTTCTCTTCTCTGTCTATATCTCAGATCTGTCTATATCTGCCCTGTCTTCTCTTCTCTGTCTATCTGCCTGTCTTCTATCTTTATATCTGCCCTGTCTTCTCTCTCTTATATCTGCCCTGTCTCCTCTCTTCTCTGTCTATCTGCCCTGTCTTCTCACTTCTCTGTCTATATCTGCCCTGTCTTGTCTCTTCTCTGTCTATCTGCCCTGTCTTCTATCTTCTCTGTCTATATCTGCCCTGTCATTCTCTCTCTGTCTATATCTGCCCTGTCTTCTCTCTTTATATCTGCCCTGTCTTCTCTATCTGTCTATATCTGATCTGTCTATATCTGTCCTGTCTCTCTCGTCTATATCTGCCCTGTCTCCTCTCTTCTCTGTCTATATCTGATCTGTCTTCCTTATATCTGCCCTGTCTCCTCTCTTTCTGTCTATATCTGATCTGTTCTATATCTGCCCTGTCTCCTCTCTTCTCTGTCTATATCTGATCTGTCTATATCTGCCCTGTCTTCTCTTTATATCTGCCATGTCTCCTCTCTTCTCTGTCTATATCTGTCCTGTCTTCTCTCCTTATATCTGCCCTGTCTTCTCTCTTCTCTGTCTATATCTGTCCTGTCTTCATACTCTATCTGCTCTGTCATATGCTGCTTCTCTGTCTATATCCTGCTTTATCTTTATCTGCCTCTGTCTTCTCTCCTCTATATCTGCCCTGTCTTCTCTGTCTCTGTCTATATCTGATCTGTCTATATCTGCTCTGTTCTCTCTCTTCTCTGTCTGTATCTGGATCTGTCTATATCTGCCCTGTCTCCTCTCTCTCTTTATATCTGCCCTGTCTCCTCTCTTTCTGTCTATATCTGTCCTGTCTTCTCCTATATCTGCCTGTCTATCTCTCTTCTCTGTCTATATCTGCCCTGTCTCCTCATTCTCTGTCTACTGTATCTGCCCTGTCTGTCTCCTTTATATCTGCCCTGTCTTCTCCTTCTCTGTCTATCTGCTCTGTCTCTTCTCTATATCTGCCCTGTCTTCTCTCTATATCTGCTCCTGTCTTCTCTCTCTGTCTATCTGCCCTGTCTTCTCTCTTCTCTGTCTATATCTGCCTGTCTGTCTCCTTATATCTGCCCCTGTCTTCTCTCTGTCTATATCTGCCCTGTCTTCTATCCTTATATCTGCCCTGTCTTCTCTATCTCTCTGTCTATATCTGCCCTGTCTTGTCTCTCTTCTCTGTCTATCTGCCCTGTCTTCTCTCTCATATCTGCTCTGTCTTCTCCTTCTCTGTCTATATCTGCCCTGTCTTGTCTCTTCTCTGTCTATATATGCCCTGTCTTCTCTATTCTCTGTCTATATCTGCCCTGTCTTCTCTCTATCTATATCTGCCCTGTCTTCTCTATTTTTCTCTTCTCGAGCTATATCTGCCCTGTCATCTCTCTTCTCTGTCTATATCTGCCTGTCTTCTCTCTTATATCTGCCCTGTCTCCTCTCTTCTCTGTCTATATCTGTCCTGTCTTCTCTCCTATATCTGCCCTGTCTTCTCTCTTCTCTGTCTATATCTGATCTGTCTATATCTGCCTCTGTCTCTCTTTATATCTGCCCTGTCTCCTCTCTTCTCTGTCTATATCTGTCCTGTCTTCTCTCCTTATATTTGCCCTGTCTTCTCTCTCTCTCTGTCTATATCTGCCCTGTCTTCTCTCTTCTCTGGCTATATCTGTGTCTTCTCTTATATCTGCTCTGTCTTCTCTCTATATCTGCCCTGTCTTCTCTCTCTCTGTCTATATCTGCCCTGTCTTGTCTCTTCTCTGTCTATCTGCCCTGTCTTCTCTCTTTATATCTGCCCTGTCTTCTCTCTTCTCTGTCTATACTGCCCTGTCTTCTCTCTTCTCTGTCTATATATGCCCTGTCTTCTCTATCTCTGTCTATATCTGCCCTGTCTTCTCTATTTTCTATCTATATCTGCCCTGTCATCTCTCTTCTCTGTCTATATCTGCCCTGTCTTCTCTCTTGATATCAGCCCTGTCTCCTCTCTTCTCTGTCTATATCTGCCCTGTCTCCTCTCTTCTCTGTCTATATCTGTCCTGTCTCCTCTCTTCTCTGTCTATATCTGATCTGTCTCCTCTCTTCTCTGTCTATATCTGCCCTGTCTCCTCTCTTTCTCTGTCTATATCTGTGCTCTGCTCTTCTCTGTCTATATCTGATCTGTCTATATCTGCCCTGTCTCCTCTCTTCTCTGTCTATATCTGATCTGTCTATATCTGATCTGTCTATATCTGCCCTGTCTCCTCTCTTCTCTGTCTATATCTGCCCTGTCTCCTCTCTTCTCTGTCTATATCTGCCCTGTCTTCTCTCTTCTCTGTCTATATCTGATCTGTCTATATCTGCCCTGTCTCCTCTCTTCTCTGTCTATATCTGATCTGTCTATATCTGATCTGTCTATATCTGCCCTGTCTCCTCTCTCTCTCTGTCTATATCTGCCCTTGTCTCCCTCTCTTCTCTGTCTATATCTGTCCTGTCTCCTCTCTTCTCTGTCTATATCTGCCCTGTCTCCTCTCTTCTCTGTCTATATCTGTCCTGTCTCCTCTCTTCTCTGTCTATATCTGTCCTGTCTCTCTCTTCTCTGTCTATATCTGTCCTGTCTCCTCTCTTCTCTGTCTATATCTGATCTGTCTATATCTGCCCTGTCTCCTCTCTTCTCTGTCTATATCTGCCCTGTCTCCTCTCTTCTCTGTCTATATCTGTCCTGTCTCCTCTCTTCTCTGTTTATATCTGATCTGTCTATATCTGTCCTGTCTCCTCTCTTCTCTGTCTATATCTGCCCTGTCTCCTCTCTTCTCTGTCTATATCTGCCCTGTCTCCTCTCTTCTCTGTCTATATCTGATCTGTCTATATCTGATCTGTCTATATCTGTCCTGTCTCCTCTCTTCTCTGTCTATATCTGCCATGTCTCCTCTCTTCTCTGTCTATATCTGTCCTGTCTATATCTGTCCTGTCTCCTCTCTTCTCTGTCTATATCTGTCCTGTCTCCTCTCTTCTCTGTCTTTATCTGATCTGTCTATATCTGATCTGTCTATATCTGATCTGTCTATATCTGATCTGTCTCCTCTCTTCTCTGTCTATATCTGATCTGTCTATATCTGATCTGTCTATATCTGCCCTGTCTCCTCTCTTCTCTGTCTATATCTGATCTGTCTATATCTGCCCTGTCTCCTCTCTTCTCTGTCTATATCTGATCTGTCTATATCTGATCTGTCTATATCTGCCCTGTCTCCTCTCTTCTCTGTCTATATCTGCCCTGTCTCTCTCTTCTCTGTCTATATCTGTCCTGTCTCCTCTCTTCTCTGTCTATATCTGATCTGTCTATATCTGCCCTGCCTCCTCTCTTCTCTGTCAATATCTGCCCTGTCTTCTATCTTTATATCTGCCCTGTCTTCTCTCTATATCTGCCCTGTCTTCTCTTTCTCTGTCTATCTGCCCTGTCTTCTCACTTCTCTGTCTATATCTGCCCTGTCTTGTCTCTTCTCTGTCTATCTGCCCTGTCTTCATCTCTTTCTCTGTCTATATCTGCCCTGTCTTCTATCTTTATATCTGCCACTGTCTTCTCTCTTATATCTGCCCTGTCTTCTCTCTTCTCTGTCTATCTGCCCTGTCTTCTCACTTCTCTGTCTATATCTGCTCTGTCTTGTCTCTTTCTCTGTCTATATCTGCCCTGTCTTCTCTATTTCTCTCTTCTCGATCTATATCTGCCCTGTCATCTCTCTTCTCTGTCTATATCTGCCCTGTCTTCTCTCTTGATATCTGCCCTGTCTCCTCTCTTCTCTGTCTATATCTGTCCTGTCTTCTCTCCTTATATCTGCCCTGTCTTCTCTCTTCTCTGTCTATATCTGATCTGTCTATATCTGCCCTGTCTTCTCTCTTTATATCTGCCCTGTCTCCTCTCTTCTCTGTCTATATCTGTCCTGTCTTCTCTCCTTATATCTGCCCTGTCTTCTCTCTTCTCTGTCTATATCTGCCCTGTCTTCTCTCCTTATATCTGCCCTGTCTTCTCTCTTCTCTGTCTATATCTGATCTGTCTATATCTGCCTCTGTCTTCTCTCTCTTTATATCTGCACCTGTCTCCTCTCTTCTCCTGTCTATATCTGTCCTGTCTCTCTCCTTATATCTGCCCTGTCTTCTCTCTCCTCTGTCTATATCTGCCCTGTCTTCTCTCTCTCTCTGGCTATATCTGCCCTGTCTTCTCTTTATATCTGCCCTGTCTTCTCTCCCTTATATCTGCCCTGTCTTCACTTCTCTGTCTATATCTGCCCTGTCTTGTCTCTTCTCTGTCTATATATGTCCCTGTCTTCTCTCTTCTGTCTATATCTGCCCCGTCTTTCTCTTCTCTATCTATATCTGCCCTGTCTTCTCTATTTTCTTCTCGATCTATATCTGCCCTCTGTCATCTCTCTCTTCTCTGTCTATATCTGCCCTGTCTTCTCTCTTGATATCTGCCCTGTCTCCTCTATTCTCTGTCTATATCTGTCCTGTCTTCTCTCCTTATATCTGCCCCTGTCTTCCCTCTTCTCTGTCTATATCTGATCTGTCTATATCTGCCCTGTCTTCTCTCTCTTATATCTGCCCTGTCTCCTCTCTTCTCTGTCTATATCTGTCCTGTCTTCTCTCCTTATATCTGCCCTGTCTTCTCTTCTCTGTCTATATCTGCCCTGTCTTCTCTCTTTCTCTGGCTACATCTGCCCTGTCTTCTCTCTTTATATCTGCCCTGTCTCCTCCTTATCTCTGTCCTGTCTTCCACTTCTGTCTATATCTGCCCTGTCTTGCTCTCTTCTCTCTGTCTATATCTGCCCTGTCTTCTCTTATCTGGGCCCTGCCACCTCTTTCTCTATCTATCTGCCCTGTCTCCTCTCTTCTCTGTCTATATCTGTCCTGTCTCCTCCTTATATCTGCCCTGTCTTCTCTCATCTGCTGTCTATATCTGCCCTGTCTTCTCTTCCTCTGTGCTATATCTGCCCTGTCTTCTCTCTTTATATCTGCCTCATGTCTTCTCCTTCTATATCTGCCCTGTCTTCTCACTTCTCTGTCTATATCTGCCCTGTCTTGTCTCTTTCTCTGTCTATCTGCCCTGTCTTCTCTCTTTATATCTGTCCTGTCTTCTCTCTTCTCTGTCTATCTGCCTCTGTCTTGTCTCTTCTCTGTCTATATATGCCCTGTCTTCCTCTCTTCTCTGTCTATATCTGCCCCGTCTTCTCTCTTCTCTGTCTATATCTGCCCTGTCTTCTCTATTTTCTCTTCTCGATCTCATATCTGCCCTGTCATCTCTCTCTTCTCTGTCTATATCTGCCCTGTCTTCTCTTGATATCTGCCCTGTCTCCTCTCTTCTCTGTCTATATCTGATCTGTCTATATCTGCCCTGTCTCCTCTCTTCTCTGTCTGTATCTGATCTGTCTATATCTGCCCTGTCTTCTCTCTATATCTGCCCTGTCTCCTCTCTTCTCTCTGTCTATATCTGTCCTGTCTTCTCCTTATATCTGCCCTGTCTTCTCTCTCTTCTCTGTCTATATCTGACCCTGCCTTGTCTTCTGTCTCTGTCTATATCTGCTCTGTCTTCTATCTTTATATCTGCCCTGTCTTCTCTCCTTATATCTGCCCTGTCTTCTCTCTCTTCTGTCTATCTGCCCTGTCTTCTCTACTTCTGCTGTCTATCTGCCCTGTCTTGTCTCTTCTCTGTCATATCTGCCCTGTCTTCTCTCTCTTCTCTGTCTATCTGCCCTGTCTTCTCTCTTCTGTCTATATCTGCCCTGTCTTCTCTCTTTCTCTGTCTGACCCTGACTTTCTCTCTATCTGTTCTATATCTGTCTCTGTCTTCTATCTCTTCTTGGATCTATATCTGCCCTGTCATCTCTCTTTCTCTGTCTATATTCTGTCTATCTCTCTTGATATCATGCCCTGTCTCCTCTTCTCTGTCTATATCTGATCTGTCTATATCTGCCCTGTCTCTCTCTCTGTCTATATCTGATCTGCATCTGTCTGTCTCCTCTCTTCTCTGTCTATATCTGATCTGTCTATATCTGCCCTGTCTCCTCTTCTTCTCTGTCTGTATCTGATCTGTCTATATCTGGCTCTGTCTTCTCTCTTTATATCTGCCCTGTCTTCCTCTCTTCTCTGTCTATATCTGTCCTGTCTTCTCCCTTATATCTGCCTGTCTTCTCTCTTCTCTGTCTATATCTGATCTGTCTATATATGCCCTGTCTTCTCTCTCTCTGTCTATGATCTGCCCTGTCTTCTATCTTTATATCTGCCCTGTCTTCTCTCTTATATCTGCCCTGTCTTCTCTCTTCTCTGTCTATCTGCCCTGTCTTCTACTTCTCTGTCTATATCTGCCCTGTCTTGTTCTTTTCTCTGTCTATCTGCCCTGTCTTCTCCTGCTCTGTCTCTCTGTCTCTGTCTTATATCTGCTCTCTGTCTTCTCTTCTGTCTATATCTTCTGTCTATATCTGCCCTGTCTCTCATCTTCTCTCTGTCTATATCTGCCCTGTCTTCTCTCT
>NW_027037383.1:0-19137 GCF_034236695.1 Oncorhynchus nerka
CCAGAACACTGTGACATGGGTAACTAATGGAGGTGTGTGTTCACCAGCACACTGTGACATGGGTAACTAATGGAGGTGTGTGTTCACTCAGAACACTGTAACATGGGTAACTAATGGAGGTGTGTGTTCACTCAGAACACTGTAACATGGGTACCAGAACACTGTGACATGGGTAACTAATGGAGGTGTGTGTTCACCAGAACACTGTAACATGGGTAACTAATGGAGGTGTGTGTTCACCAGAACACTGTAACATGGGTAACTAATGGAGGTGTGTGTTCACCAGCTCACTGTAACATGGGTAACTAATGGAGGTGTGTGTTCACCAGCTCACTGTAACATGGGTAACTAATGGAGGTGTGTGTTCACCAGCTCACTGTAACATGGGTAACTAATGGAGGTGTGTGTTCACCAGAACACTGTGACATGGGTAACTAATGGAGGTGTGTGTTCACCAGCACACTGTGACATGGGTAACTAATGGAGGGGTGTGTTCTGTTTAAACCTTACCAGCACACTGTGACATGGGTAACTAATGGGGGTGTGTGTTCACCAGCCCACTGTGACATGGGTAACTAATGGAGGTGTGTGTTCACCAGAACACTGTGACATGGGTAACTAATGGGGTGTGTGTTCACCAGCCCACTGTGACATGGGTAACTAATGGGGGTGTGTGTTCACCAGCCCACTGTGACATGGGTAACTAATGGAGGTGTGTGTTCACCAGAACACTGTAACATGGGTAACTAATGGAGGTGTGTGTTCACCAGAACACTGTGACATGGGTAACTAATGGAGGTGTGTGTTCACCAGAACACTGTGACATGGGTAACTAATGGAGGTGTGTGTTCACCAGAACACTGTGACATGGGTAACTAATGGAGGTGTGTGTTCACCAGAACACTGTGACATGGGTAACTAATGGAGGTGTGTGTTCACCAGAACACTGTAACATGGGTAACTAATGGAGGTGTGTGTTCACCAGAACACTGTAACATGGGTACCAGAACACTGTGACATGGGTAACTAATGGAGGTGTGTGTTCACCAGAACACTGTAACATGGGTAACTAATGGAGGTGTGTGTTCACCAGAACACTGTAACATGGGTAACTAATGGAGGTGTGTGTTCACCAGCCCACTGTAACATGGGTAACTAATGGAGGTGTGTGTTCACCAGCTCACTGTAACATGGGTAACTAATGGAGGTGTGTGTTCACCAGCTCACTGTAACATGGGTAACTAATGGAGGTGTGTGTTCACCAGAACACTGTAACATGGGTAACTAATGGAGGTGTGTGTTCACCAGAACACTGTGACATGGGTAACTAATGGAGGTGTGTGTTCACCAGCCCACTGTGACATGGGTAACTAATGGAGGTGTGTGTTCACCAGAACAATGTAACATGGGTAACTAATGGAGGTGTGTGTTCACCAGAACACTGTGACATGGGTAACTAATGGAGTAGTGTGTTCACCAGAACACTGTGACATGGGTAACTAATGGAGGTGTGTGTTCACCAGAACACTGTGACATGGGTAACTAATGGAGGTGTGTGTTCACCAGAACACTGTGACATGGGTAACTAATGGAAGTGTGTGTTCACCAGAACACTGTGACATGGGTAACTAATGGAGTGTGTGTTCACCAGAACACTGTAACATGGGTAACTAATGGAGGTGTGTGTTCACATGGGTACCAGAACACTGTGACATGGGTAACTAATGGAGAGTGTGTGTTCACCAGAACACTGTAACATGGGTAACTAATGGAGGTGTGTGTGAACACTGTTCACCAGCCCACTGTGACATGGGTAACATGGGTAACTGGAGGTGTGTGTTTCACTGTAACAGAACACTGTAACATGGGTAACTAATGGAGGTGTGTGTTCAGAACACCAACACTGTGTGTTCACCAGCCCACTGTGACATGGGTAACTAATGGAGGTGTGTGTTCACCAGAACACTGTAACATGGGTAACTAATGGAGGTGTGTGTTCGCAGAACACTGTGACATGGGTAACTACTTGAGGTGTGTGTTCACCAGAACACTGTGACATGGGTAACTAATGGAGGTGTGTTTCACCCAGAACACTGTAACATGGGTAACTAATGGAGGTGTGTGTTCACCAGAACACTGTGACATGGGTAACTAATGGAGTGTGTTGTGTTCATGGAGGCCCACTGTGACATGGGTAACTAATGGAGGTGTGTGTTCACCAGAACACTGTAACATGGGTAACTAATGGAGGTGTGTGTTCACCAGCCCACTGTGACATGGGTAACTAATGGAGGGGTGTGTTCACCAGCCCACTGTGACATGGGTAACTAATGGAGGGGTGTGTTCACCAGCCCACTGTGACATGGGTAACTGTGGAGGGGTGTTCTGGAAACACTGTGACATGGTAACTAATGGAGGTGTGTGTTCACCAGCCCACTGTGACATGGGTAACTAATGGAGGTGTGTGTTCACCAGAACACTGTGACATGGGTAACTAATGGAGGTGTGTGTTCACCAGAACACTGTGACATGGGTAACTAATGGAGGTGTGTGTTCACCAGAACACTGTGACATGGGTAACTAATGGAGGTGTGTGTTCACCAGAACACTGTAACATGGGTAACTAATGGAGGTGTGTGTTCACCAGAACACTGTGACATGGGTAACTAATGGAGGTGTGTGTTCACCAGAACACTGTAACATGGGTAACTAATGGAGGTGTGTGTTCACCAGAACACTGTAACATGGGTAACTAATGGAGTGTGTGTTCTGTAACATTAACTAATGGAGAACACTGTGACATGGGTAACTAATGGAGGTGTGTGTTCACCAGAACACTGTAACATGGGTAACTAATGGAGGTGTGTGTTCACCCAGAACACTGTAACATGGGTAACTAATGGAGGTGTGTGTTCACCAGAACACTGTGACATGGGTAACTAATGGAGGTGTGTGTTCACCAGAACACTGTGACATGGGTAACTAATGGAGTGTGTGTTCACCAGAACACTGTAACATGGGTAACTAATGGAGGTGTGTGTTCACCAGAACACTGTAACATGGGTAACAGTGTGTGTGTTCACCAGAACACTGTGACATGGGTAACTAATGGAGGTGTGTGTTCACCAGAACACTGTAACATGGGTAACTAATGGAGGTGTGTGTTCACCCAGAACACTGTAACATGGGTAACTAATGGAGGTGTGTGTTCACCCAGCCCACTGTGACATGGGTAACTAATGGAGGTGTGTGTTCACCAGAACACTGTGACATGGGTAACTAATGGAGTGTGTTCAACAGTTTAAATTTAATGGAGTGTGCCCACCAGCCCACTGTAACATGGGTAACTAATGGAGTGTGTTCACCAGAACACTGTTGACACCAGTAACTAATGAGAGGGGTGTGTTCTGTTCACCAGAACATGACATGGTAACTAATGGAGGTGTGTGTTCACCAGCCCACTGTGACATGGGTAACTAATGGAGGTGTGTGTTCAGAACAGACATGGGTAACACTGTGACATGGGTAACTAATGGAGGTGTGTGTTCACCAGAACACTCTAATGGAGGTGTGGGGTTCACCAGTGACATGGGTAACTAATGGAGGTGTGTGTTCACCAGCCCACTGTGACATGGGTAACTAATGGATGGGGTGTGTTCACCAGAACACTGTGACATGGGTAACTAATGGAGGTGTGTGTTCACCAGAACACTGTGACATGGGTAACTAATGGAGGTGTGTGTTCACCAGAACACTGACATGGGTAACTAATGGAGGTGTGTGTTCACCCCAGCCCACTGTGACATGGGTAACTAATGGAGGTGTGTGTTCACCAGAACACTGTGACATGGGTAACTAATGGAGTGTGTGTTCACCAGCCCACTGTGACATGGGTAACACCCAGAACACTGTGACATGGGTAACTAATGGAGGTGTGTGTTCAGCCCACTGTGACATGGGTAACTAATGGAGGTGTGTGTTCACCCAGAACACTGTGACATGGGTAACTAATGGAGTGTGTGTTCACCAGAACACTGTGACATGGGTAACTAATGGAGTGTGTGTGTTCACCAGAACACTGTGACATGGGTAACTAATGGAGGTGTGTGTTCACCAGAACACTGAACACTGACATGGGTAACTAATGGAGGTGTGTGTTCACCAGAACACTGTGACATGGGTAACTAATGGAGGTGTGTGTTCACCAGAACACTGTGACATGGGTAACTAATGGAGGTGTGTGTTCACCAGAACACTGTGACATGGGTAACTAATGGAGGTGTGTGTTTTCACCAGAACACTGTGACATGGGTAACTAATGGAGTGTTCACCAGAACACTGTGAACATATGGGTAACTAATGGAGTGTGTGTTCACCAGCCCACTGTGACATGGGTAACTAATGGAGTGTGTGTTCACCAGAACACTGTGACATGGGTAACTAATGGAGGGTGTGTGTTCACCAGAACACTGTGACATGGGTAACTAATGGAGGTGTGTGTTCACCAGAACACTGTGACATGGGTAACTAATGGAGGTGTGTGTTCACCAGAACACTGTGACTAATGGAGGTGTGTGTTAACACTGTGACATGGAGGTGTGTGTGTTCACCAGAACACTGTGACATGGGTAACTAATGGAGGTGTGTGTGTTCACCAGAACACTGTGACATGGGTAACTAATGGAGGTGTGTGTTCACCCAGAACACTGTGACATGGGTAACTAATGGAGGTGTGTGTATTTCACCAGAACACTGTGACATGTGGTAACTAATGGAGGTGTGTGTTCACCCAGAACACTGTGACATGGGTAACTAATGGAGTGTGTGTGTTCACCCAGAACACTGTGACATGGGTAACTAATGGAAGTGTGTGTTCACCAGAACACTGTGACATGGGTAACTAATGGAGGTGTGTGTTCACCAGAACACTGTGACATGGGTAACTAATGGAGGTGTGTGTTCACCAGAACACTGTGACATGGGTAACTAATGGAGGTGTGTGTTCACCAGAACACTGTGACATGGGTAACTAATGGAGTGTGTGTGTTCACCCAGAACACTGTGACATGGGTAACTAATGGAGGTGTGTGTTCACAGAACACTGTGACATGGGTAACTAATGGAGGTGTGTGTTCAGAACACTTGACATGGGTAACCTCACCAGAACACTGTGACATGGGTAATTAATGGAGGTGTGTGTTCACCAGAACACTGTAACATGGGTAACTAATGAGTGTGTGTGTTCACCCAGAACACTGTGACATGGATAACTAATGGAGGTGTGTGTGTGTGTGTTCACCAGAACACTGTGACATGGGTAACTAATGGAGTGTGTGTTCACAGAACACTGTGACATGGGTAACTAATGGAGGTGTGTGTTCACCAGAACACTGTGACATGGGTAACTAATGGAGGTGTGTGTTCACCAGAACACTGTGACATGGGTAACTGATGGAGGTGTGTGTTTAAGCCTCACCCAGAACACTGTGACATGGGTAACTAATGGAGGTGTGTGTTCACAGAACACTGTGACATGGGTAACTAATGGAGTGTGTGTTCACCAGAACACTGTGACATGGGTAACTAATGGAGGTGTGTGTACCAGAACACTTCTGTTTAAACTCACCAGAACACTGTGACATGGGTAACTAATGGAGGTGTGTGTTCACCAGAACACTGCTGACATGACAGTGTGGTAACTAATGGAGGTGTGTGTTCACCCAGAACCCTGTGACATGGGTAACTAATGGAGGTGTGTATTCACCAGAAACACTGTGACATGGGTAACTAATGGAGTGTGTGTGTTCACCAGAACACTGTGACATGGGTAACTAATGGAGGGTGTGTGTTCACCAGAACACTGTGACATGACATGTTCACTCCAGGTAACTAATGGAGGTGTGTGTTCACCAGAACACTGTGACATGGGTAACTAATGGAGGTGTGTGTTCACCAGAACACTGTGACATGGGTAACTAATGGAGGTGTGTGTTCACCAGAACACTGTGACATGGGTAACTAATGGAGGTGTGTGTTCACCAGAACACTGTGACATGGGTAACTAATGGAGGTGTGTGTTCACCAGAACACTGTGACATGGGTAACTAATGGAGGTGTGTGTTCACCAGAACACTGTGACATGGGTAACTAATGGAGGTGTGTACCAGTTCATGGGTAACTAATGGAGACCAGCCCACTGTAACATGGGTAACTAATGGAGGTGTGTGTTCTGTTTAAACCTCACCAGAACACTGTGACATGGGTAACTAATGGAGGTGTGTGTTCACCAGAACACTGTGACATGGGTAACTAATGGAGGTGTGTGTTCACCAGAACACTGTGACATGGGTAACTAATGGAGGTGTGTGTTCACCAGAACACTGACATGGGTAACTAATGGAGGTGTGTGTTCACCCAGAACACTGTGTGACAATGAGTAGGTGCTCACCAGCCCACTGTAACTAATGGAGGTGTGTGTTCACCAGGAACACAGCCTGTGACATGGGTAACTAATGGAGGTGTGTGTTCACCCATGGGAACACTGTCACCAGAACATGGGTAACTAATGGAAGTGTGTGTTCAGCCCACTGTGACATGGGTAACTAATGGAGGTGTGTGTTCACCAGAACACTGTGACATGGGTAACTAATGGAGGTGTGTGTTCACCAGAACACTGTGACATGGGTAACTAATGGAGGTGTGTGTTCACCAGAACACTGTGACATGGGTAACTAATGGAGGTGTGTGTTCACCAGCCAACTGTGACATGGGTAACTAATGGAGGTGTGTGTTCACCAGAACACTGTGACATGGGTAACTAATGGAGGTGTGTGTTCACCAGAACACTGTGACATGGGTAACTAATGGAGGTGTGTGTTCACCAGAACACTGTGACATGGGTAACTAATGGAGGTGTGTGTTCACCAGCCCACTGTGACATGGGTAACTAATGGAGGTGTGTGTTCTTGTTCAAGCGAAATGCAGAAAGACTTTTACATTATTAATGTGTTTATGCGGAGATGGAGAGAGTTGATTTCAGACTTCCAAAGTCTGTGTGTTTATGTTTGTGTGTGCTCTTTGTATCAATGCCTCACCCCTCCCTCATCACTCCTCCCTTCCTCCCTCCTCACCCCTCCCTCATCACTCCTCCCTCCCTCCCTCCATCCATCACCCCTCCCTTCCTCCCTCCTCACCCCTCCCTTCCTCCCTCCTCACCCCTCCCTCCCTCCATCACCCCTCTCTCCCTCCTCACCCCTCCCTCCACACCCCTCCCTCCATCACCCCCTCCCTTCCTCCCTCCCCTCACCCCTCCCTCCCTCCATCACCCCTCCCTCCTCACCCTCCCTTCCTCCCCCTCCTCACCCCTCCTCCTCCATCACCCCTCCTCCTCCTCACCTCCCTCCCTCCATTCCATCACCCCCTCCCTCCCATCACCCCTCCTTCCCCTCCTCCTCACCCTCCCTCCCCTCCATCACTCCCTCCCTCCCCACCCCTCCCTCCTGAGTCTCCCTCATCACCCCTCCCTCCCTGTAAAAATCCTTACCTCTCCTCCTCCTCACCTCCCTCCTCCATCACCCCTCCTCTCCCTCCTTACTCCCTCCCTCCTCCTCACCTCCCTCCCCTCTCAAAAATCCCTCCCTCCAACTCCCCTCATCACCCCTCCCTCCCTCTCTCCCTCCTCACCCCTCCCTCCATCACCCCCTCCCTCCATCACCCTCCTTCAGCCCATACCGTTGTTTCCCCAGTCAACAGTAATGGGTGATCAATAATCCGGAACTGGAGAAAACCAGTCTCTGTCTAGCCTGATTCAGACCTGGAGGAGACCAGTCTCTGTCTAGCCCTGATTCAGACCTGGATGAGAAACCAGTCTCCATTCCCGAGAGAGGTGAGCCCTGATTCAGACCTGGAGAGAGACCAGTCTCCGTCTAGCCCTGATTCAGACCTGGAGAGAGACCAGTCTCTGTCTAGTCCTGATTCAGACCTGGAGAGGAACCAGTCTCTGTCTAATCCTGATTCAGACCTGAGAGACCAGCCCTTTCGCTCCAGCCCTGATCCAGACCTGGAGAGAAACCAGTCTCTGTCTAGTCCTGGATTCAGACTCGGAGAGAAACCAGTCTCTGTCTAGTCCTGATTCAGGACCTGGAGAGAGACCAGTCTCTGTCTAGCCCTGATTCAGACCTGAGAGAAACTAGTCTCTGTCTAGTCCTGATCTGCACCTGGAGAGAGACTCAGTCTCTGTCTAGCCCTGATTCAGACTCGAGAGAAACCAGTCTCTGGCTCAGTCCTGATCTCAGACCTGGAGAGAGACCACAGTCTCTGTCTAGGCCCTGATTCAGACCTGAGAGAGACCAGTCTCTTGTCTAGCCCCTGATTCAGACTCCGAGAGAGACCAGTCTCTGTCTAGTCCTGATTCAGACCTGGAGAGAGACCAGTCTCTGTCTAGTCCTGATTCAGACCTGGAGAGAGACCAGTCTCTGTCTAGCCCTGATTCAGACCTGGAGAGAGACCAGTCTCCATCTAGCCCTGATTCAGACCTGGAGAGAGACCAGTCTCCATCTAGTCCTGATTCAGACCTGGAGAGAGACCAGTCTCCATCTAGTCCTGACTGAGACCCGGAGAGAGACCAGTCTCTGTCTAGCCCTGATTCAGACCTGGAGAGAGACCAGTCTCTGTCTAGTCCTGATTCAGACCTGGAGAGAGACCAGTCTCTGTCTAGTCCTGATTCAGACCTGGAGAGAGACCAGTCTCTGTCTAGCCCTGATTCAGACCTGGAGAGAGACCAGTCTCCATCTAGCCCTGATTCAGACCTGGAGAGAGACCAGTCTCCATCTAGCCCTGATTCAGACCTGGAGAGAGACCAGTCTCTGTCTAGCCCTGATTCAGACCTGGAGAGACCAGTCTCCATCTAGTCCTGATTCAGACCTGGAGAGAGACCAGTCTCCATCTAGCCCTGATTCAGACCTGGAGAGAAACCAGTCTTTGTCTAACCCTGACCGAGACCCGGAGAGAGACCAGTCTCCATCTAGTCCTGATTCAGACCTGGAGAGAAACCAGTCTCCATCTAGCCCTGATTCAGACCTGGAGGGAGACCAGTCTTTGTCTAACCCTGACCGAGACCCGGAGAGAGACCAGTCTCTGTCTAATACTGACCCAGACCTGAGAGAAACCAGGCCCCCATCTGGCCCTGATTCAGGACCTGGAGAGAGACCAGTTCTGTCTAACCCTGACCAGGACTCCTGAGAGAGACCAGTCTCTGTCTTACCCTGACCCAGACCTAGAGAGAGAGACCAGTCTCTGTCTAACCCCGACCCAGACCTGAGAGAAACCAGTCTCCATCTAGCCCTGATTCAGACCTGGAGGGAGACCAGTCTTGTCTAACCCCTGACCGACCCGCAGAGAGACCAGTCTCTGCCTAACCCTAACCCAGACCTGAGAGAAACCAGTCTCCATCTAGCCCTGATTCAGACTCTGAGAGAGACCAGTCTCTGTCTCACCCCTGACCCAGACCTGAGAGAGACCAGTCTCTGTCTAACCCTGACCCAGACCCAGAGAGAGACCAGTCTCTGGTCTAACCCTGACCCAGACCTAGAGAGAGAGACCAGCCCTGTCTTTACTCCTGACTCCAGACCTGGAGAGAGACCAGTCCCTGTCTTACCCTGACCCTTACCTAGAGAGAGACCAGTCTCTGTCTAACCCTGACCCAGACCCGGAGACAGACTCAGTCTCCTGTCTTACCCTGACCCAGACCTAGAGAGAGACCATTCTATGTCTAACTCCCTGACCCAGACCTGGGAGAGAGACCAGTCTCCATCTAACCTCAACCTGGAGACCTGAGACAGACCAGCTCCTGGGTTCAACCCCTGACTCCAGACCCGGAGACAGACCAGTCTCTGTCTTACTCCTGACCCGGACCTAGAGAGACCAGTCTCTGTCTAACCCTGACCTAGACCCGAGACAGACCAGTCTCTGTCTAACCGTGACCCAGACCTGAGACAGACCAGTCTCTTGTCTAACCTGACCCAGACCCGAGACAGACCAGTCTCTGCCTAACCCTGACCCAGACCCGGAGACAGGCTGCCCTGGGTTCAACCCTGACCTGTGACCCGGAGACAGACCAGTCTCTGTCTAACCCTGACCCAGACCTAGAGAGAGACCATTCTCCGCCTGACCCAGACCTAGAGAGAGACTATTCATCTGCTCTAACCCTGACCCAGTCCTAGAGAGAGACCATTCTCTGTCTAACCCAGTCCCAGACCTAGAGAGAGACCATTCTCTGTCTAACCCTGTCCCAGACCTAGAGAGAGACCATTCTCCGTCTAACCCTGACCCAGACCTAGAGAGAGACCATTCTCCATCTAACCCTGACCCAGACCTAGAGAGACCAGTCTCTGTCTAACCCTGACTCCAGACCCGGAGACAGACCAGTCTAGCTACATGCTTCAGACAGTACCGTGTGGTAAATGAAATATATGCCGCAGAGGAATTTCTATTGTTAGAAACAAAGAATATCAAAGAATGGATGGACAGAACAGACACATGAGAATGATTGAAAAAGAGAGTTTAAAGAGAGTCAAGGAGAATGGGAGAGAGAAAGAGAGTCAAGGAGAATGGGAGAGAGGAAGAGAGACAAGGAGAATGGGAGAGAGAAAGAGAGACAAGGAGAATGGGAGAGAGAAAGAGAGACAAGGAGAAAGGGAGAGAGACAATGAGAATGGGAGAGAGAAAGAGAGACAAGGAGAATGGGAGAGAGAAAGAGAGACAAGGAGAATGGGAGAGAGAAAGAGAGACAAGGAGGAATGGGAGAGAGAAAGAGAGACAAGGAGAAAGGGAGAGAGACAATGAGAATGGGAGAGAGAAAGAGAGACAAGGAGAATGGGAGAGAGAAAGAGAGACAAGGAGAAATGGGAGAGAGAAAGAGAGACAAGGAGAAATGGGAGAGAGAAAGAGAGACAAGGAGAATGGGAGAGAGAAAGAGAGACAATGAGAATGGGAGAGAGGAAGAGGGACAAGGAGAATGGGAGAGAGAAAGAGAGACAAGGAGAAAGGGAGAGAGACAATGAGAATGGGAGAGAGAAAGAGAGACAAGGAGAATGGGAGAGAGAAAGAGAGACAATGAGAATGGGAGAGAGACAATGAGAATGGGAGAGAGAAAGAGAGACAAGGAGAATGGGAGAGAGAAAGAGAGACAATAGAATGGAGAGCAAGGAGAATGGGAGAGAGAAAGAGAGACAAGGAGAATGGGAGAGAGAAGAGAGACAAGGAGAATGGAGAGAGAAAGAGAGACAAGGAGAAAGGGAGAGAGACAATGAGAATGAGGAGAGAGAAAGAGAGACAAGGAGAATGGGAGAGAGAAAGAGAGACAAGGAGAAATGGGAGAGAGAAAGAGAGACAAGGAGGAGAATGGGAGAGAGAAAGAGAGACAATGAGAATGGGAGAGAGAAGAGGACAATGAGAATGGGAGAGAGAAAGAGAGACAAGGAGAAAGGGAGAGAGACAATGAGAATGGGAGAGAGAAAGAGAGACAAGGAGAATGGGAGAGAGAAAGAGAGACAATGAGAATGGGAGAGAGACAATGAGAATGGGAGAGAGAAAGAGAGACAAGGAGAATGGGAGAGAGAAAGAGAGACAATGAGAATGGGAGAGAGACAATGAGAATGGGAGAGAGAAAGAGAGACAAGGAGAAAGGGAGAGAGGAAGAGGGACAAGGAGAAAGGGAGAGGAAGAGAGACAAGGAGAAAGGGAGAGAGGAAGAGAGACAAGGAGAATGGGAGAGAGAAAGAGAGACAAGGAGAATGGGAGAGAGAAAGAGAGACAAGGAGGAATGGGAGAGAGAAAGAGAGACTGGAGAAAGGGAGAGAGACAATGAGAATGAGAGAGAAAGAGAGACAAGGAGTAATGGGAGAGAGAAAGAGAGACAAGGAGAAATGGGAGAAAGAAATAGAGACAAGGAGAATGGGAGAGAGAAAGAGAGACAATGAGAATGGGAGAGAGACAATGAGAATGGGAGAGAGAACGAGAGACAAGGAGGAATGGGAGAGAGACAAGGAGAATGGGAGAGAGAAAGAGAGACAAGGAGAATGGGAGAGAGAAAGAGAGACAAGGAGAATGGGAGAGAGAAAGAGAGACAAGGAGAATGGGAGAAAGAAATAGAGACAAGGAGAATGGGAGAGAGAAAGAGGGAAGGAGAAATGGAGAGAGAAAGAGAGACAAGGAGAAAGGGAGAGAGAAAGAGAGACAAGGAGAATGGGAGAGAGAAAGAGAGACAATGAGAATGGGAGAGAGGAAGAGGGACAAGGAGAATGGGAGAAAGAAATAGAGACAAGGAGAATGGGAGAGAGAAAGAGGGAAGGAGAAATGGAGAGAGAAAGAGAGACAAGGAGAATGGGAGAGAGAAAGAGAGACAAGGAGAATGGGAGAGAGAAAGAGAGACAAGGAGAATGGGAGAGAGAAAGAGAGTCAAGGAGAATGGGAGAGAGAAAGAGAGACAAGGAGAAAGGGAGAGAGACAATGAGAATGGGAGAGAGAAAGAGAGACAAGGAGAATGGGAGAGAGAAAGAGAGACAAGGAGAAATGGGAGAAAGAAATAGAGACAAGGAGAATGGGAGAGAGAAAGAGAGACAATGAGAATGGGAGAGAGAAAGAGAGACAAGGAGAATGGGAGAGAGAAAGAGAGACAAGGAGAAATTGGAGAAAGAAATAGAGACAAGGAGAATGGGAGAGAGAAAGAGAGACAATGAGAATGGGAGAGAGACAATGAGAATGGGAGAGAGAAAGAGAGACAAGGAGGAATGGGAGAGAGACAAGGAGAATGGGAGAGAGAAAGAGAGACAAGGAGAATGGGAGAGAGAAAGAGAGACAAGGAGGAATGGGAGAGAGAAAGAGAGACAAGGAGAAAGGGAGAGAGACAATGAGAATGGGAGAGAGAAAGAGAGACAAGGAGAATGGGAGAGAGAAAGAGAGACAAGGAGAAAGGGAGAGAGGATGAGGGACAAGGAGAAAGGGAGAGGAAGAGAGACAAGGAGAAAGGGAGAGAGGAAGAGAGACAAGGAGAATGGGAGAGAGAAAGAGAGACAAGGAGAATGGGAGAGAGAAAGAGAGACAAGGAGGAATGGGAGAGAGAAAGAGAGACAAGGAGAAAGGGAGAGAGACAATGAGAATGGGAGAGAGAAAGAGAGACAAGGAGAATGGGAGAGAGAAAGAGAGACAAGGAGAAAATGGGAGAAAGAAATAGAGACAAGGAGAATGGGAGAGAGAAAGAGACAATGAGAATGGGAGAGAGACAAATGAGAATGGGAGAGAGAAAGAGAGACAGGAGAATGGGAGAGAGAAAGAGAGAGACAAGGGAGAAATTGGAGAAAGAAATAGAGACAAGGAGAATGGGAGAGAGAAAGAGAGACAATGAGAATGGGAGAGAGACAAATGAGAATGGGAGAGAGAAAGAGAGACAAGGAAGAATGGAAAGAGAGACAAGGAGAATGGGAGAGAGAAAGAGAGACAAGGAGAAATGGAGAAAGAAATAGAGACAAGGAGAATGGAGAGAGTGAGAGACAATGAGAATGGGGAGACAAATGAGAAAGAGAGACAAGGAGGAATGGGAGAGAGACAAGGAGAATGGGAGAGAGAAAGAGAGACAAGGAGAATGGGAGAGAGAAAGAGAGACAAGGAGAAATGGGAGAGAGAAAGAGTGGGAAGGAGAAATGGAGAGAGAAAGAGAGACAAGGAGAAAGGGAGAGAGGAAAGAGGACAAGGAGAAAGGAGAGAGGAAGAGAGACAAGGAGAAAGGGAGAGAGGAAGAGAGACAAGAGAATGGGAGAGAGGACAATGAGAATGGGAGAGAAAGAGAGAGAGAATGGGAGAGAGAGAGACAAGGAGAATGGGAGAGAAAGAGAGACAAGGAGAATGGGAGAGAGAAAGAGAGACAAGGAGAATGGGAGAGAGAAATAGAGACAAGGAGAATGGGAGAGAGAAAGAGAGACAAGGAGAATGGGAGAGAGAAAGAGAGACAAGGAGAATGGGAGAGAGAAAGAGAGACAAGGAGAATGGGAGAGAGAAAGAGAGACAATGAGAATGGGAGAGAGACAATGAGAATGGGAGAGAGAAAGAGAGACATGGAGGAATGGGAGAGAGAAAGAGAGACAAGGAGGAATGGGAGAGAGACAATGAGAATGGGAGAGAGAAAGAGAGACAAGGAGGAATGGGAGAAAGAAATAGAGACAAGGAGAAATGGGAGACAGAAATAGAGACAAGGAGAATGGGAGAGAGACAAGGAGAATGGGAGAGAGAAAGAGAGACAATGAGAATGGGAGAGAGACAATGAGAATAGGAGAGAGAAAGAGAGACAAGGAGGAATGGGAGAGAGACAAGGAGAATGGGAGAGAGAAAGAGACAAGGAGAATGGGAGAGAGGAAGAGGGAAGGAGAATGGGAGAAAGAAATAGAGACAAGGAGAATGGGAGAGAGAAAGAGGGAAGGAGAAATGGAGAGAGAAAGAGAGACAAGGAGAAAGGGAGAGAGGAAGAGGGACAAGGAGAAAGGGAGAGAGACAAGGAGAATGGGAGAGAGACAATGAGAATAGGAGAGAGAAAGAGAGACAAGGAGGAATGGGAGAGAGACAAGGAGAATGGGAGAGAGAAAGAGAGACAAGGAGAATGGGAGAGAGACAAGGAGAAATGGAGAGAGGAAGAGAGACAAGGAGAAAGGGGAGAGAGAAAGAGAGACAAGGAGAATGGGAGAGAGACAATGAGAAATGTGAGAGAGAAAGAGAGACAATGAGAATGGGAGAGAGAAACAGAGACAAGGAGAATGGGAGAGAGAAAGAGAGACAAGGAGAATGGGAGAGAGAAAGAGACAAGGAGAATGGGAGAGAGAAATAGAGACAAGGAGAATGGAGAGAGAAAGAGAGACAAGGAGAATGGGAGAGAGAAAGAGAGACAAGGAGAATGGGGGAGAGAGAAAGAGAGACAAGGAGAATGGGAGAGAGAAAGAGAGACAAGGAGAATGGGAGAGAGAAAGAGAGACAATGAGAATGGGAGAGAGACAATGAGAATGGGAGAGAGAAAGAGAGACAAGGAGGAATGGGAGAGAGACAAGGAGAATGGGAGAGAGAAAGAGAGACAAGGAGAAATGGGAGAAAGAAATAGAGACAAGGAGAATGGGAGAGAGAAAGAGGGAATGAGAAATGGAGAGAGAAAGAGAGACAAGGAGAATGGGGAGAGAGAAAGAGAGACAAGGAGGAATGGGAGAGAGACAAGGAGAATGGGAGAGAGAAAGAGAGACAAGGAGAATGGGAGAGAGAAAGAGAGACAAGGAGAATGGGAGAGAGAAAGAGAGATCAAGGAGAATGGGAGAGAGAAAGAGAGACAAGGAGAAAGGGAGAGAGACAATGAGAATGGGAGAGAGAAAGAGAGACAAGGAGAATGGGAGAGAGAAAGAGAGACAAGGAGAAATGGGAGAAAGAAATAGAGACAAGGAGAATGGGAGAGAGAAAGAGAGACAATGAGAATGGGAGAGAGACAATGAGAATGGGAGAGAGAAAGAGAGACAAGGAGAATGGGAGAGAGAAAGAGAGACAAGGAGAATGGGAGAGAGAAAGAGAGACAATGAGAATGGGAGAGAGACAATGAGAATGGGAGAGAGAAAGAGAGACAAGGAGGAATGGGAGAGAGACAAGGAGAATGGGAGAGAGAAAGAGAGACAAGGAGAAATGGGAGAAAGAAATAGAGACAAGGAGAATGGGAGAGAGAACGAGAGACAATGAGAATGGGAGAGAGACAATGAGAATGGGAGAGAGAAAGAGAGACAAGGAGGAATGGGAGAGAGACAAGGAGAATGGGAGAGAGAAAGAGAGACAAGGAGAATGGGAGAGAGAAAGAGAGACAAGGAGAATGGGAGAGAGAAAGAGAGACAAGGAGAATGGGAGAGAGAAAGAGGGAAGGATAAATGGAGAGAGAAAGAGAGACAAGGAGAGAGGGAGAGAGGAGAGACATGGAGAGAGAGAGGAAGAGAGACAAGGAGGAAAGGAGAGAGGAAGAGAGACAAGGAGAATGGGAGAGAGAAAGAGAGACAAGGAGAATGGGAGAGAGACAAATGAGAATGGAGAGAGAAAGAGAGACAATGAGAATGGGAGAGAGAAATAGAGACAATGAGAAATGGGAGAGAGAAAGAGAGACATGAGAATGGGAGAGAGAAAGAGAGACAAGGAGAATGGAGAGAGAGAAATAGAGACAAGGAGAATGAGAGAGAAAAGAGACAAGGAGAATGGAGAGAGAAAGAGACAATGAGGAATGGAGAGAGACAATGAGAATGGAGAGAGACAAGGAGAATGGAGAGAGAAAGAGAGACAAGGAGAAATGGGAGAAAGAAACAGAGACAATGAGAACGGGAGAGAGAACGAGAGACAATGAGAATGGGAGAGAGACAAATGAGGAATGGGAGAGAGAAAGAGAGACAAGGAGGAATGGGAGAGAGACAAGGAGAATGGGAGAGAGAAAGAGAGACAAGGAGAATGGGAGAGAGAAAGAGAGACAAGGAGAATGGGAGAGGAGAAAGAGACAAGGAGAATGGGAGAGAGAAAGAGGGAATGAGAAATGAGAGAGAGAGAGAGAGGAAGGAGAAAGGAGAGAGTGAAGAGGGACAAGGAGAAAGGAGAGGAAGAGAGACAAGGAGAAAGGGAGAGAGGAAGAGAGACAAGGAGAAAGGGAGAGAGAAAGAGAGACAAGGAGAATGGGAGAGAGACAATGAGAATGGGAGAGAGAAAGAGAGACAATGAGAATGGGAGAGAGAAATAGAGACAAGGAGAATGGGAGAGAGAAAGAGAGACAAGGAGAATGGGAGAGAGAAAGAGAGACAAGGAGAATGGGAGAGAGAAATAGAGACAAGGAGAATGGGAGAGAGAAAGAGAGACAAGGAGAATGGGAGAGAGAAAGAGAGACAAGGAGAATGGGAGAGAGAAAGAGAGACAAGGAGAATGGGAGAGAGAAAGAGAGACAAGGAGAATGGGAGAGAGAAAGAGAGACAAGGAGAAAGGGAGAGAGACAATGAGAATGGGAGAGAGGAAGAGAGACAAGGAGAATGGGAGAGAGAAAGAGAGACAAGGAGGAATGGGAGAGAGAAAGAGAGACAAGGAGAATGGGAGAGAGAAAGAGAGACAAGGAGAATGGGAGAGAGAAAGAGAGACAAGGAGAATGGGAGAGAGAAAGAGAGACAAGGAGAGATGGGAGAGAGACAATGAGAAATGGGAGAGAGAAAGAGAGACAAGGAGAGAAGGAGAGAGACAAGGAGAATGGGAGAGAGAAAGAGAGACAAGGAGAATGGGAGAGAGAAAGAGAGACAAGGAGAATGGAGAGAGAAAGAGAGACAAGGAGAATGGGAGAGAGAAAGAGAGACAAGGATAATGGGAGAGAGACAAGGAGAATGGGAGAGAGAAAGAGAGACAATGAGAATGGGAGAGAGAAAGAGAGACAAGGAGAATGGGAGAGAGAAAGAGAGACAATGAGAATGAGAGAGACAAAGAGAATGGAGAGAGAAAGAGAGACAAGGAGGAATGGGAGAGAGACAAGGAGAATGGGAGAGAGAAAGAGAGACAAGGAGAAATGGGAGAGAGAAAGAGAGACAAGGAGAATGGAGAGAGAAGAGAGACAAGGAGAATGGAGAGAGACAATGAGAATGGAGAGAGACAAGGAGAATGGGAGAGAGAAAGAGAGACAAGGAGAATGGGAGAGAGAAAGAGAGACAAGGAGAATGGGAGAGAGAAAGAGGGAAGGATAAATGGAGAGAGAAAGAGAGACAAGGAGAAAGGGAGAGAGGAAGAGGGACAAGGAGAAAGGGAGAGAGGAAGAGAGACAAGGAGAAAGGGAGAGAGGAAGAGAGACAAGGAGAATGGGAGAGAGAAAGAGAGACAAGGAGAATGGGAGAGAGACAATGAGAATGGGAGAGAGAAAGAGAGACAATGAGAATGGGAGAGAGAAATAGAGACAAGGAGAATGGGAGAGAGAAAGAGAGACAAGGAGAATGGGAGAGAGAAAGAGAGACAAGGAGAATGGGAGAGAGAAAGAGAGACAAGGAGAATGGGAGAGAGAAAGAGAGACAAGGAGAATGGAGAAGGAGAGAAAGAGAGACAAGGAGAATGGGAGAGAGACAAATGAGAATGGAGAGAGACAAGGAGAATGGGAAGAGAGAAATAGAGACAAGGAGAAATGGGAGAAAGAAATAGAGACAAGGAGAATGGGAGAGAGACAAGGAGAATGGGAGAGAGACAATGAGAATAGGAGAGAGAAAGAGAGACAAGGAGGAATGGGAGAGAGACAAGGAGAATGGGAGAGAGAAAGAGAGACAAGGAGAATGGGAGAGAGGAAGAGGGAAGGAGAATGGGAGAAAGAAATAGAGACAAGGAGAATGGGAGAGAGAAAGAGGGAAGGAGAAATGGAGAGAGAAAGAGAGACAAGGAGAAAGGGAGAGAGGAAGAGGGACAAGGAGAAAGGAGAGAGACAAGGAGAATGAGAGAGGCAAGGAGAAAGGGAGAGAGAGAGAGAGACAAGGAGAATGGGAGAGAGAAAGAGAGACAAGGAGAATGGGAGAGGAAGAGGACAATGAGAATGAGGAGAGAGAGAAGAGAGAGAATGAGAATGGGAGAGAGAAAGTAGAGACAAGGAGAATGGGGGAGAGAGAAAGAGAGACAAGGAGAGAATGGGAGAGAGAAATAGAGACAAGGAGAATGGGAGAGAGAAAGAGAGACAAGGAGAATGGGAGAGAGAAAGAGAGACAAGGGGAGAATGGGAGAGAGAAAGAGAGACAAGGAGAATGGGAGAGAGAAAAGAGAGACAAGGAGAATGTGGAGAGAGAAAGAGAGTCAAGGAGAATGGGAGAGAGAAAGAGAGACAATGAGAAATGGGAGAGAGACAAATGAGAATGGGAGAGAGGAAGAGAGGACAAGGAGGAATGGGAGAAAGAAATAGAGACAAGGAGAATGGGAGATGAGAAAGAGAGACAAGGAGAATGGAGAGAGAAAGAGAGACAAGGAGAATAGAGAGAGAAAGAGAGACAAGGAGAATGGGAGGAAGAGAGACAAGGAGAAAGGGAGAGAGAAAGAGAGACAAGGAGAGGAAGAGAGAAAGAATATCGTAACTGGAACGTAGTACAC
>NW_027037384.1:0-19148 GCF_034236695.1 Oncorhynchus nerka
TTCTACACACTGTTCTTCATTATACTGTCTGTCCTTCTACACACTGTTCTTCATTATACTGTCTGTCCTTCTACACACTGTTCTTCATTATACTGTCTGTCCTTCTGCACACACTTGAAACATGGCCAAATCTTTTACAATTCTTACACAGCAATGGTTTGGGGATTTGCGTATTTTACATAACCAAGGTTCACATGGGTAGGTATTGGTTTTTTATTTTAAAAAACAACAGGAGCGACAGACTTTCTTATTTTTTCTCCATTCACCCAGCGGGTCAGATGCACCAACCACATGCAGAATTTTCTTCACGTATTTGGATAATTTTGAGGCCCACTGCAAACTTCCTCTGTTCTTCCTCTGTTCGTCTTGGTCACTCTGACAAGACTCCACTTTTCCCAGCTCATACTTCACCATTTTCCATACCTCAAACGGGTTTCCCCACATAGGCATTAGATGTCGACCGATTAATCGGACTGGCCGATTAATTGGGGCCGATTTCAAGTTTTCATAACAATCGGAAATCGGTATTTTTGGACACTGATTTGGCCGATTTAAAAAATATATATATATATTATTATTATATGATTATATATGATTATTATATTATGATATCTCAGTAAATCAGTGGATTAGCAAGTTGTTGTGTCAATCTGTATGTATGGAAATGATAGCTCAATGAGCTCATACCTGTTTCTTCATCTGTTCATCCTACAGGCTGAAGAAGGGCAAACAGTTGGAGAAGGAAGAGGCCATAAGCGAAGTGAAGAAGAATATTCACCTCATGCAGGTGAGACACCTGACTACAACATACACAGTTAGTACTACAACATACACAGCTAGTACTACAACATACACAGTTAGTACTACAACATACACAGCTAGTACTACAACATACACAGCTAGTACTACAACATACACAGCTAGTACTACAACATACACAGCTAGTACTACAATATACACAACTAGTACTACAACATACACAGCTAGTACTACAACATACACAGCTAGTACTACAATATACACAACTAGTACTACAATATACACAGTTAGTACTACAACATACACAACTAGTACTACAACATACACAGTTAGTACTACAACATACACAGCTAGTACTACAATATACACAACTAGTACTACAATATACACAACTAGTACTACAACATACACAGCTAGTACTACAACATACACAGCTAGTACTACAACATACACAGCTAGTACTACAACATACACAGCTGTTACTACAACATACACAGCTATTACTACAACATGCACAGCTGTTACTACAATATACACAGCTAGTACTACAACATACACAGTTAGTACTACAACATACACAGCTATTACTACAATATACACAGCTATTACTACAATATACACAGCTATTACTACAACATACACAACTAGTACTACAACATACACAACTAGTACTACAACATACACAATTAGTACTACAATATACACAGCTAGTACTACAATATACACAGCTAGTATTACAACATACACAGCTAGTACTACAACATACACAACTAGTACTACAATATACACAGCTAGTACTACAACATACACAGCTAGTACTACAACATACACAGCTAGTACTACAACATACACAACTAGTACTACAATATACACAGCTCTTACTACAACATACACAACTATTACTACAACATACAACATACATTGCTATTACTACAACATACACAGCTAGTACTACAACATACACAGCTGTTACTACAACATACACAGCTAGTACTACAACATACACAACTAGTACTACAATATACACAGCTAGTACTACAACATACACAGCTGTTACTACAACATACACAGCTGTTACTACAACATACACAGCTAGTACTACAACATACACAGTTAGTACTACAACATACACAGCTGTTACTACAACATACACAGCTAGTACTACAACATACACAGCTGTTACTACAATATACACAGCTGTTACTACAACATACACAGCTATTGCCTCTTCTCTCCTTCCCTCTGATCACCTCTTCTCTGCTACATGTTCAGTTTGACAAGCGAACAAACGTCTCCTTGACTTTAAAGGGGTTGAATGCTTTTTAAATACATGCCCTCATTGATCTGCAGGCCAAGCCAAACAGCTGGAATAGAAGATGTGGAAATGGGTCATGATTAACGTGTTGCTTTCGATGTGGTTGGTTTCAACAACTCATATTTCTGTGTGCTGTGTTTGAAATGTAACTGTTCCAAAGACAAGTGGTGTCAGTCAGTCTTCAAAGCATACTGTGTATAATACAGAGGACATGTGTTTTTAAAGACATTGGATACAATAAAGGAATTGATGTATCCAGCCAAGTGAAATAGGTTTCTGATGTTCTTATGCATTCCATCCTATGCATTCCGTCTTATGCATTCCATCCTATGCATTCCGTCTTATGCATTCCATATTATGCATTCCATCCTATGCATTCCGTCTTATGCATTCCGTCTTATGCATTCCATCTTATGCATTCCGTCTTATGCATTCCGTCCTATGCATTCCGTCCTATGCATTCCGTCTTATGCATTCCGTCTTATGCATTCCGTCTTATGCATTCCATCTTATGCATTCCATCTTATGCATTCCGTCCTATGCATTCCGTCTTATGCATTCCGTCTTATGCATTCCGTCTTGTGCATTCCGTCTTATGCATTCCGTCTTATGCATTCCGTCTTATGCATTCCGTCTTATGCATTCCGTCTTATGCATTCCGTCCTATGCATTCCGTCCTATGCATTCCGTCTTATACATTCCATCTTATGCATTCCGTCCTATGCATTCCATCTTATGCATTCCATCTTATGCATTCCGTCCTATGCATTCCATCTTATGCATTCCATCTTATGCATTCCGTCTTATACATTCCATCTTATACATTCCATCTTATACAGTGCCTAGTGAAAGTCTACCGCTCGCACAGTCTTTACATTTTGCGGCCTCAAAAATTAATCTAAAAAGGATTACATTATATTCCCCCCCCCTACAGATCTACACAACCTACTCAACCTACTCCACGTCTTCAACGTGGGAAAAAAAGTTAATAACAAATATTCACACCTTGTCTCTGATTTTCAAGCAAATTTAAGTCGGGACTGAGACTCAGGAACACTCAACACATCTTGGAAAGACATTCTGGTGTGTCCTTAGCATCATTTCTTTGTAACTGTCTCACTGAAAAATAATACTATTCCAAGGTTAGGTTTTCCTTTAACTTTTCACCTGAGCTTTGCTCGTTTCATATTTATTTTGATCCTGACAAACTCCGAAAGTCCCTGCCGATGACAAGCATACCCATAACATGATGCTGCCGCCCCAGTACTTGAAAATACAGAGGGTTTCACACTGTTTTGTTGTATTGGATATGACCAAAACCTGTAGTGTTTCCCATTTAGGCCAAAAAGGTAATGTCTTTGCTGTGTTATCTTGCAGTATTACTTCACAGTCTCGTTGCAAACCAAATGGATGGTTTGGAGTGGATTGTTTTAAACACACACTTCCTTCTTTTCCCTTTGTCATAAAGGCCAGCAATGTGAAGTGAATACAATGTTGTTGATCCCTTTGTATTGTTAAAGTATTGTGGTGGCAGCATCATGTTATGGGCAGCCTGGCGGGTAGGAGCGTTGGGCCAGTAACCGAAATGTCCCTGGGCTGACAAGGTAAAAATCTGTCGTTCTGCCCCTGAGCAAGGCAATTAACCCACTGTTCCCCGGACGCCGATGACGTGGATGTCGATTTAAGGCAGCCCCCCGCACCTCTCTGATTCAGAGGGAGAGCCGCACACTCCAGGAGCTCAGATGCAAAAATATTTATGTCCAACGTATAATACCCTGGTGAAGATGATTACAGACACCTGTGTGTGTCTTCTAACACTATATAAACTAGTCACCCCGCAGTGTTTGTCATCATACCCTGATGAAGACAGCTTGTCTGTCGAAACGATGGACATAAATATTTTTGCATCTGAGCTCCTGGTGTGTGCGGCCTCTTTTTTAGAGGGAAATCTAACCCTGGGACAGAGTTTCATTTTTTCCATGGAACAATTACACCCGTTTATGCTAAAGACGTACCACAATGCTTTTCAAGAGGCGTTAAGTATTCCAGTCTCCATCCGGACTTCAATCTGTAAAATATACTTTTAAAAAATGGTACAATGATACAATGGTTGTATGTTACACTAAGAGTTGGGCAAAGCTGGTTGAATCATATTAAAAATGATTCACAACTGTAATGGCAAAGCTGGTTGAATCATATTTAAAATGATTCACAGCTGTAATGGCAAGGCTGGTTGAATCATATTAAAAATGATTCACAACTGTAATGGCAAGGCTGGTTGAATCATATTAAAAATGATTCACAACTCTAATGGCAAGGCTGGTTGAATCATATTAAAAATGATTCACAGCTGCAATGGCAAGGCTGGTTGAATCATATTAGAAATGATTCACAACTGTAATGGCAAGGCTGGTTGAATCATATTAAAAATGATTCACAACTGTAATGGCAAGGCTGGTTGAATCATATTAAAAACGATTCACAACTGTAATGGCAAGGCTGGTTGAATCATATAAAAAATGATTCACAGCTGTAATGGCAAGGCTGGTTGAATCATATTAAAAACGATTCACAACTGTAATGGCAAGGCTGGTTGAATCATATTAAAAACGATTCACAACTGTAATGGCAAGGCTGGTTGAATCATATTAAAAATGATTCACAACTGTAATGGCAAGGCTGGTTGAATCATATTAAAAACGATTCACAACTGTAATGGCAAGGCTGGTTGAATCATATTAAAAATGATTCACAACTGTAATGGCAAGGCTGGTTGAATCATATTAAAAATGATTCACAGCTGTAATGGCAAGGCTGGTTGAATCATATTAAAAATGATTCACAACTGTAATGGCAAGGCTGGTTGAATCATATTAAAAACGATTCACAACTGTAATGGCAAGGCTGGTTGAATCATATTAAAAATGATTCACAACTGTAATGGCAAGGCTGGTTGAATCATATAAAAAATGATTCACAACTGTAATGGCAAGGCTGGTTGAATCATATTAAAAACGATTCACAACTGTAATGGCAAGGCTGGTTGAATCATATTAAAAACGATTCACAACTGTAATGGCTGCCACCAAGTGTTAACTCAGGGGTGTGAAGATATACGTCCACATTTTTTATGTCTTAGTCATTTGGACATTTTGACATGTGTTGATCGATTGGAGAAAACAATCTAATTCAATCACTTTTTTTAGGTTTAATTTTAAAGAACTAGTTTACTATTTTATAGGTTGATGTCTGAAAGTAGTCTATGGGCCAGGAGAAACTAATATATGGTTCATTTTTCTATAAAAAAGCTGATACACACTTCAGCTAACTTTAACCACCGCTAGTTGAAATCTATGGAAGTGATGTGAGCATGTTGTTTTTGTTGTTGTTTTTCATGGCCAAATATCACCTTTTAACTAACATTAAACCAAATATGGAGTTGATTTCAGGTGAGTTTTGACATTTTATTTTTTTCGAAACATGCCCCCATCACTTTCATAGATGTTTAGCTAGGTGGTTGCTAAAGTTAGCTTAAGTTTAATGGCTGTTTACAGTTTCCCCTGGTCCAGAGACAACTTCCAGACAACTTTTAGTAATTTGTTATTCACTGTGTGTACGTAACGGATGTGAAATGGCTAGCTTAGTTAGCGGTGGTGCTAGTGTAACCGATGTGAAATGGCTAGCTAGTTAGCGGTGGTGCGCGCTAAATAGCGTTTCAATCGGTGACGTCACTTGCTCTGAGACCTTAAAGTAGTAGTTCCCCTTTGCTCTGCAAGGGCCGCGGCTTTTGTGGAGCGATGGGTAACGATGCTTCGAGGGTGACTGTTGTTGATGTGTGCAGAGGGTCCCTGGTTCGCGCCCGGGTATGGGCGAGGGGACGGTCTAAAGTTATACTGTTACATGTATATATATTCTTTGTCATATTGTTTATTTATTTATTTAATGTTTTATCGAAAATTCATTGTTGAAAAAGAAACCCGTAAGTAAGCATTTAACTGTTAGTCTACACTGTTGTTTACGAAGCGTGTGACAAATAAAATGCTGCAGCTTAAGCCCCACCCTCTTCAACATATACATCAACGAATTGGTGCGGGCACTAGAACAGTCTACAACACCTGGCCTCACCCTACTAGAATCCGAAGTCAAATGTCTACTGTTGGCTGATGATCTGGTGCTTCTGTCACCAACCAAGGAGGGCCTACAGCAGCACCTAGATATTCTAAACAGATTCTGTCAGACCTGGGCCCTGACAGGAAATCTCAGTAAGACCAAAATAATGGTGTTCCAAAAAAGGTCCAGACGCCAGGACCACAAATACAAATTGCATCTAGACACCATTGCCCTAGAGCATACAAAAAACTATACATACCTTGGCCTAAACATCAGCGCCACAGGTAACTTCCACAAAGCTGTGAACGATCTGAGAGACAAGGCAAGAAGGGCATTCTATACCATCAAAAGGAACATAAAATTCAACATACCAATTAGGATCTGGCTAAAAATACTTGAATCAGTCATAGAGCCCATTGCCCTTTATGGTTGTGAGGTCTGGGGTCCGCATGCATGCAGAATTCTGCAAAAATATCCTCAGTGTACAACGTAGAACACCAAATAATGCATGCAGAGCAGAATTAGGCCGATACCCACTAATTATCAAAATCCAGAAAAGAGCCATTAAATTCTACAACCACTTAAAAGGAAGCGATTCCCAAACCTTCTATAACAAAGCCATCACCTACAGAGAGATGAACCTGGAGAAGAGTCCCCTAAGCAAGCTGGTCCTGGGGCTCTGTTCACAAACACAAACACACCCTACAGAGCCCCAGGACAGCAGCACAATTAGACCCAACCAAATCATGAGAAAACAAAAAGATCATTACTTGACACATTGGAAAGAATTAACAAAAAAACTGAGCAAACTATAGAATGCTATTTGGCCCTACACAGAGAGTACACAGCGGCAGAATACCTGACCACTGTGACTGACCCAAACTTAAGGAAAGCTTTGACTATGTACAGACTCAGTGAGCATAGCCTTGCTATTGAGAAAGGCCGCCGTAGGCAGACATGGCTCTCAAGAGAAGACAGGCTATGTGCTCACTGCCCACAACATGAGGTGGAGACTGAGCTGCACTTCCTAACCTCCTGCCAAATGTATGACCATATTAGAGAGACATATTTCCCCCAGATCACACAGATCCACAAAGAATTAGAAAACAAATTCAATTTTGATAAACTCCCATATCTACTGGGTGAAATTCCACAGTGTGCCATCACTGCAGCAAGATTTGTGACCTGTTGCCACAAGAAAAGTGCAACCAGTGAAGAACAAACACCATTGTAAATACAACCCATATTTATACTTATTAATTTTCCCTTGTGTACTTTAACCATTTATACATTGTTACAACACTGTATATATATGTATAATATGACATTTGTAATGTCTTTATTGTTTTGAAACCTCTGTATCTGTAATGTTTACTGTTAATTTTTATTGTTTATTTCACTTTTGTATATTATATACCTCACTTGCTTTGGCAATGTTATCACATGTTTCCCATGCCAATAAAGCCCTTGAATTGAATTGAGAGAGAGAGAGATACAGAGACAGAGAGAGGCACAGGCACAGAGAGAGAGAGGCACAGGCACAGAGAGAGAGAGGTTAATTTCTCTGTCTACATACAATCTGCTGCACCACGAGAGAAAAGGGAGGGAGCACACGGCCTTTTTTTGTGTAGGTGGTCTGGCTAGTAGCTGTGTGTCTGTAGTGTTGTTGGTGTAAACCTCAGTTTTTGTAGAAAACTGGACATTTACATAGTTCGCCATGTCCGAGGAGATTGAAGGAACAAGGCCTGCCGTCGGGGAGGCAACCCACGAGGAACAGCAGGTTAGAGTTGTAATTACGTTGATGCTAACAAGCTAGGTTAATGATACATTGCTAGTAGCCATGTCAAATATGTCTGTCAAAGCAGCAGTTTAGTTAGTTAACGTTTAGTAACTTAATTTATTTCAAATCTATCATCACCGTGCATTGAACTGTGCACATAACCATTATTTTTATCTATCAATATGCGTGGTTAGCTAGTTAGCAACACAGAGATAGCTTTATTAATTTTACCGGTAGCTAGCTAGCTAGCTAGCTATGTAGCTTAGCTAGATGTTTTCCACAATTTTGTCTGCCTGCGTTCATGCATGCACATTGCAGATAAGCTGAAGGCTATGTTGCCAGCTAGCAACCTAACCCCACTCATTGGAGAATCAAATCAAAGGTCATAATTTATCTGATAGAATCATAACCAGTAGCTAAACGAATCGACTTGTCAACCCTCGAGACAAAAACACCATTTTGTTGCTGTTGATGATGGTAACATATCATACCATGTCACCACCACAACCCTATTCATTTGTGTTTATACTCTGTATTGTGTGTTGTTCTGTCAACACAGGAGATGGATGACACAGTCCTCAGCCCGGAGAAAGCAGAGGAGGTGAAACTCAAGGCCAGGTTCCCTCATCTTGGAGCCAAGCCTGGGGGCTCTGACCTGCTCCGGAAACGGATTCAGAAAGGGGTAATAAATGGCCTGATGGTTGTGCCCTGCAAACACAACACTTTGGTAGCTGTAGATGATTCTAGTTAGGCTGAACGTGCATACTAGGCTATTTACACTTTACATTCACTTGCTTTCACAGCAATGCATTTTTGGTATGGAATCATTGTCATGCTTTTTTTTAATAAGCATTGGTTTTCATTTTCTTGGACAACACAAACATCTTTGTAATGGCTGTAACATATATGATCTCTGATTTATTTATATATACAGTATATATATATATATATATATTTTTCTCTGTTCAGCAAAAGTTCTTTGACTCTGGGGACTACAACATGGCCAAGGCTAAGGTGAAGAACAAGCAGCAGCTCCCTGCAGTGACGCCGGCTGAGAAGGCAGAGATAACCGGGGACCACATCCCCACACTCCAGGACATCCCCCAGAGGAAGCCCTCCATCGTGGCCAGCAAACTGGCTGGCTGAGGGGCTGATGGAAACAGGGAAGCTTTGGAAATTTGACCTGTTCTGTTCTGGTGTTACCATTCCATCGCTCTCTCTCTCCTCTCTCTCTCATGCCAGTCCCAATTCAATCCCTACTTCCTTTACCTCTTGGCCCTAACCCTTCAATGTTTGATATATCTTGCTGTGGCTTCCACCACAGTACCTACACCTTACAGATTTGCAAACATTGAATGGTTAGGGCCAGAGGGAACGGGCAGAGAGGTAATTCAGATCAGTGCATTCTCTCTCCCTCCATCTCTCTTCTTTCCTAGACAGCTGTCTTCTGCCCCCCAATTTCTTTTCCTCACCATCACCACCATCTCTATATGAATTCTGAAAAATAATATTTTTGAGAATCAAGCAGAAAGACTCGTGAGAAATATTGCTGCCAGAGGATGACTGTCTTCGGATACTGACTGAAAAAAATTGGTTTAAAGGGACACATTTTTTGCAAAGTCTACTTCAAAGTGGCCTGTATCTACTGTAGTGACTTATGTAAACTGTACATAGCCTATCACCATGTATGGGAGAGGCCAGGTCAATATCTTAGACATGTTTTACCTTCTAATGCTTCCATTGACATTTTAAATTGTGAGGTAATATTCTAGAACCAACCGATGAGAATTCTTGATCACTCTTAGAATCCTGTTATGGTTCCAGATCTATTTCTGTTTGTCTGGACAGCTTCTTGACCTTACAGTCATTGTCTAGACAACACAAACCGATCTGGTACCATCAGTCTAATGCCCTCCTTCACTGTCCAAAAGCTATGTTGTTTGTTTTGATGCATTGATTGAAAATAGCCTGTATCGCACAGTAGCTGTCATGTATATTATGAATCTCATCTAAACCTCTTAAATGGCCTTTAACAGTTTATGAGCCTCTGTTTTCTCTTGGGCAATATTTGCTCACTCACTCCAGTGAGAGAATCTCTGCTTGTCTGATATGGATCCCTATATAGTGCACTCCCTGTGAGGCTCTGGTCAAATGTAGTGGACTAGGGGTTAGGATGCCATTTCTGATGACATAGCCTCTGTGAATCTAGCCTAGGAATGCCTGCCTGCCTCTATATCTGAGACTCAGGTCAATTAGGTTTAGTAGTCGAGCAACTCGCTTTAAATTAAGTGTCTGTTTGAACGGTGTGCCGTCACGTTGTGCCATTTGTAAATAAAATAGTTTTGCACAATAACTTGTTTTGTTTTCTGCTTGCACAGTAGCTCTAATACTACAGCTGTAATGTCCACGTTGACCAACACTGGCAAAGAACACAATGAACGTGGAAGAGAATATAATAGGCCCATTTACCTTCAAATCCATCCATTTATTAGTCTGGGTGACGGTCTGTAGCCTGGGTGCTGGTCTGTAGCCTGGGTGCTGGTCTGTAGCCTGGGTGACGGTCTGTAGCCTGGGTGCGGTCTGTAGCCTGGGTGCTGGTCTGTAGCCTGGGTGCTGGTCTGTAGCCTGGGTGCTGGTCTGTAGCCTGGGTGACGGTCTGTAGCCTGGGTGCTGGTCTGTAGCCTGGGTGACGGTCTGTAGCCTGGGTGACGGTCTGTAGCCTGGGTGCTGGTCTGTAGCCTGGGTGCTGGTCTGTAGCCTGGGTGCTGGTCTGTAGCCTGGGTGCTGGTCTGTAGCCTGGGTGACGGTCTGTAGCCTGGGTGCGGTCTGTAGCCTGGGTGACGGTCTGTAGCCTGGGTGACGGTCTGTAGCCTGGGTGCTGGTCTGTAGCCTGGGTGACGGTCTGTAGCCTGGGTGACGGTCTGTAGCCTGGGTGACGGTCTGTAGCCTGGGTGCTGGTCTGTAGCCTGGGTGACGGTCTGTAGCCTGGGTGCTGGTCTGTAGCCTGGGTGACGGTCTGTAGCCTGGGTGCTGGTCTGTAGCCTGGGTGACGGTCTGTAGCCTGGGTGCTGGTCTGTAGCCTGGGTGCTGGTCTGTAGTCTGGGTGCTGGTCTGTAGCCTGGGTGACGGTCTGTAGCCTGGGTGACGGTCTGTAGCCTGGGTGACGGTCTGTAGCCTGGGTGCTGGTCTGTAGCCTGGGTGCTGGTCTGTAGCCTGGGTGACGGTCTGTAGCCTGGGTGACGGTCTGTAGCCTGGGTGACGGTCTGTAGCCTGGGTGCTGGTCTGTAGCCTGGGTGACGGTCTGTAGCCTGGGTGCTGGTCTGTAGCCTGGGTGACGGTCTGTAGCCTGGGTGACGGTCTGTAGCCTGGGTGACGGTCTGTAGCCTGGGTGCTGGTCTGTAGCCTGGGTGCTGGTCTGTAGCCTGGGTGCTGGTCTGTAGCCTGGGTGACGGTCTGTAGCCTGGGTGCTGGTCTGTAGCCTGGGTGACGGTCTGTAGCCTGGGTGCTGGTCTGTAGCCTGGGTGACGGTCTGTAGCCTGGGTGCTGGTCTGTAGCCTGGGTGACGGTCTGTAGCCTGGGTGCTGGTCTGTAGCCTGGGTGACGGTCTGTAGCCTGGGTGCTGGTCTGTAGCCTGGGTGACGGTCTGTAGCCTGGGTGCTGGTCTGTAGCCTGGGTGACGGTCTGTAGCCTGGGTGCTGGTCTGTAGCCTGGGTGACGGTCTGTAGCCTGGGTGCTGGTCTGTAGCCTGGGTGACGGTCTGTAGCCTGGGTGCTGGTCTGTAGCCTGGGTGACGGTCTAGCCTGGGTGACGGTCTGTAGCCTGGGTGCTGGTCTGTAGCCTGGGTGCTGGTCTGTAGCCTGGGTGCGGTCTGTAGCCTGGGTGACGGTCTGTAGCCTGGGTGCTGGTCTGTAGTCTGGGTGCTGGTCTGTATTCTGGGTACTGGTCTGTAGTCTGGGTGACGGTCTGTAGCCTGGGTGACGGTCTGTAGCCTGGGTGCTGGTCTGTAGTCTGGGTGACGGTCTGTAGCCTGGGTGACGGTCTGTAGCCTGGGTGCTGGTCTGTAGTCTGGGTGACGGTCTGTAGCCTGGGTGACGGTCTGTAGCCTGGGTGCTGGTCTGTAGTCTGGGTGCTGGTCTGTATTCTGGGTGCTGGTCTGTAGTCTGGGTGCTGGTCTGTAGCCTGGGTGCTGGTCTGTAGCCTGGGTGCTGTTCTGTAGCCTGGGTGACGGTCTGTAGCCTGGGTGACGGTCTGTAGCCTGGGTGCTGGTCTGTAGTCTGGGTGACGGTCTGTAGCCTGGGTGCTGGTCTGTAGTCTGGGTGCTGGTCTGTAGTCTGGGTGCTGGTCTGTAGTCTGGGTGCTGGTCTGTAGCCTGGGTGACGGTCTGTAGCCTGGGTGCTGGTCTGTAGCCTGGGTGCTGGTCTGTAGCCTGGGTGCTGGTCTGTAGTCTGGGTGACGGTCTGTAGCCTGGGTGCTGGTCTGTAGCCTGGGTGACGGTCTGTAGCCTGGGTGACGGTCTGTAGCCTGGGTGCTGGTCTGTAGCCTGGGTGACGGTCTGTAGCCTGGGTGCTGGTCTGTAGTCTGGGTGACGGTCTGTAGCCTGGGTGCTGGTCTGTAGTCTGGGTGACGGTCTGTAGCCTGGGTGCTGGTCTGTAGTCTGGGTGACGGTCTGTAGCCTGGGTGCTGGTCTGTAGCCTGGGTGACGGTCTGTAGCCTGGGTGACGGTCTGTAGCCTGGGTGCTGGTCTGTAGCCTGGGTGACGGTCTGTAGCCTGGGTGCTGGTCTGTAGTCTGGGTGACGGTCTGTAGCCTGGGTGCTGGTCTGTAGCCTGGGTGACGGTCTGTAGTCTGGGTGACGGTCTGTAGCCTGGGTGCTGGTCTGTAGCCTGGGTGACGGTCTGTAGTCTGGGTGACGGTCTGTAGCCTGGGTGCTGGTCTGTAACCTGGGTGACAGTCTGTAGCCTGGGTGACGGTCTGTAGCCTGGGTGACAGTCTGTAGCCTGGGTGACGGTCTGTAGCCTGGGTGACGGTCTGTAGTCTGGGTGACGGTCTGTAGCCTGGGTGCTGGTCTGTAACCTGGGTGACAGTCTGTAGCCTGGGTGACGGTCTGTAGCCTGGGTGCTGGTCTGTAGCCTGGGTGCTGGTCTGTAGTCTGGGTGACGGTCTGTAGCCTGGGTGCTGGTCTGTAACCTGGATGACAGTCTGTAGTCTGGGTGACGGTCTGTAGTCTGGGTGCTGGTCTGTAACCTGGGTGACAGTCTGTAGTCTGGGTGACGGTCTGTAGTCTGGGTGCTGGTCTGTAGTCTGGGTGCTGGTCTGTAGTCTAGGTGCTGGTCTGTAGTCTGGGTGACGGTCTGTAGTCTGGGTGCTGGTCTGTAGTCTGGGTGACGGTCTGTAGTCTGGGTGACGGTCTGTAGTCTGGGTGACGGTCTGTAGTCTGGGTGACGGTCTGTAGCCTGGGTGCTGGTCTGTAGCCTGGGTGACGGTCTGTAGCCTGGGTGACGGTCTGTAGCCTGGGTGCTGGTCTGTAGCCTGGGTGCTGGTCTGTAGCCTGGGTGCTGGTCTGTAGCCTGTGGTCTGTAGCCTGGGTGCTGGTCTGTAGCCTGGGTGCTGGTCTGTAGCCTGGGTGCTGGTCTGTAGCCTGGGTGACGGTCTGTAGCCTGGGTGCTGGTCTGTAGCCTGGGTGACGGTCTAGCCTGGGTGACGGTCTGTAGCCTGGGTGCTGGTCTGTAGCCTGGGTGCTGGTCTGTAGCCTGGGTGCGGTCTGTAGCCTGGGTGCTGGTCTGTAGCCTGGGTGCTGGTCTGTAGCCTGGGTGCTGGTCTGTAGTCTGGGTGCTGGTCTGTATTCTGGGTGCTGGTCTGTAGTCTGGGTGCTGGTCTGTAGCCTGGGTGCTGGTCTGTAGCCTGGGTGCTGGTCTGTAGCCTGGGTGACGGTCTGTAGCCTGGGTGACGGTCTGTAGCCTGGGTGCTGGTCTGTAGTCTGGGTGACGGTCTGTAGCCTGGGTGACGGTCTGTAGCCTGGGTGCTGGTCTGTAGCCTGGGTGCTGGTCTGTAGCCTGGGTGCTGGTCTGTAGCCTGTGGTCTGTAGCCTGGGTGCTGGTCTGTAGCCTGGGTGCTGGTCTGTAGCCTGGGTGCTGGTCTGTAGCCTGGGTGCTGGTCTGTAGCCTGGGTGACGGTCTGTAGCCTGGGTGACGGTCTGTAGCCTGGGTGCTGGTCTGTAGTCTGGGTGACGGTCTGTAGCCTGGGTGACGGTCTGTAGCCTGGGTGCTGGTCTGTAGTCTGGGTGCTGGTCTGTATTCTGGGTGCTGGTCTGTAGTCTGGGTGCTGGTCTGTAGCCTGGGTGCTGGTCTGTAGCCTGGGTGCTGGTCTGTAGCCTGGGTGACGGTCTGTAGCCTGGGTGACGGTCTGTAGCCTGGGTGCTGGTCTGTAGTCTGGGTGACGGTCTGTAGCCTGGGTGACGGTCTGTAGCCTGGGTGCTGGTCTGTAGTCTGGGTGCTGGTCTGTAGTCTGGGTGCTGGTCTGTAGTCTGGGTGCTGGTCTGTAGCCTGGGTGACGGTCTGTAGCCTGGGTGACGGTCTGTAGCCTGGGTGCTGGTCTGTAGCCTGGGTGACGGTCTGTAGCCTGGGTGCTGGTCTGTAGCCTGGGTGACGGTCTGTAGCCTGGGTGACGGTCTGTAGCCTGGATGCTGGTCTGTAGCCTGGGTGACGGTCTGTAGCCTGGGTGCTGGTCTGTAGTCTGGGTGACGGTCTGTAGCCTGGGTGCTGGTCTGTAGTCTGGGTGACGGTCTGTAGCCTGGGTGCTGGTCTGTAGTCTGGGTGACGGTCTGTAGCCTGGGTGCTGGTCTGTAGCCTGGGTGCTGGTCTGTAGCCTGGGTGACGGTCTGTAGCCTGGGTGACGGTCTGTAGCCTGGGTGCTGGTCTGTAGCCTGGGTGACGGTCTGTAGCCTGGGTGACGGTCTGTAGCCTGGATGCTGGTCTGTAGCCTGGGTGACGGTCTGTAGCCTGGGTGCTGGTCTGTAGTCTGGGTGACGGTCTGTAGCCTGGGTGCTGGTCTGTAGTCTGGGTGACGGTCTGTAGCCTGGGTGCTGGTCTGTAGTCTGGGTGACGGTCTGTAGCCTGGGTGCTGGTCTGTAGCCTGGGTGCTGGTCTGTAGCCTGGGTGCTGGTCTGTATTCTGGGTACTGGTCTGTAGTCTGGGTGCTGGTCTGTAGCCTGGGTGCTGGTCTGTAGCCTGGGTGCTGGTCTGTAGCCTGGGTGACGGTCTGTAGCCTGGGTGCTGGTCTGTAGCCTGGGTGACGGTCTGTAGTCTGGGTGACGGTCTGTAGCCTGGGTGCTGGTCTGTAACCTGGGTGACAGTCTGTAGCCTGGGTGACGGTCTGTAGCCTGGGTGACAGTCTGTAGCCTGGGTGACGGTCTGTAGCCTGGGTGACGGTCTGTAGTCTGGGTGACGGTCTGTAGCCTGGGTGCTGGTCTGTAACCTGGGTGACAGTCTGTAGCCTGGGTGACGGTCTGTAGCCTGGGTGCTGGTCTGTAGCCTGGGTGCTGGTCTGTAGTCTGGGTGACGGTCTGTAGCCTGGGTGCTGGTCTGTAACCTGGGTGACAGTCTGTAGTCTGGGTGACGGTCTGTAGTCTGGGTGCTGGTCTGTAACCTGGGTGACAGTCTGTAGTCTGGGTGACGGTCTGTAGTCTGGGTGCTGGTCTGTAGTCTGGGTGACGGTCTGTAGTCTGGGTGACGGTCTGTAGTCTGGGTGACGGTCTGTAGTCTGGGTGCTGGTCTGTAGTCTGGGTGATGGTCTGTAGCCTGGGTGACGGTCTGTAGCCTGGGTGCTGGTCTGTAGCCTGGGTGCTGGTCTGTTTGCTCTATTGTCAACTCCTTATGGAATTGTCATACCAAATGACTGCAATGGAGCTGGAACACAAACTGATCTGGAACCAAATCGGCTCTATGAGCTCATCTGCATTTGACAATCGATGTGTTCTTTTAATATTTCATATTGATTAATCCAGTATCCCACATTTTTGGCTTCTCCCCCCCCAAAACAGAACCGTGAACTGTTGAAACAAAGTTGATTTCTAATAATAATACAAGGGATTTATGTCGAGACCCATAAGTCACTTTCCAATTGTTTTTCAATATATAATTTGAAATGACTTGGAATCTTCATAACCTAAAAGGGGTTATTTATTTTATTTACTTGACACATTTGTAATTTGACAAATATGGACTGTGTTTTCAATAACATTATTAAATAAATATGGTTGTGTTTATTTATTTTGGGTAACATACATATTCAACAAAATGTACAATGTGGACCCAGAGGATATCACTTAAATATCACTTAAAAATATTAAACAGCTTGTTTCCATAGTGATCCTCGATGGTAAAAACAATAACACGTCTAATGATTAAAAGACAAAGAGAAAATTACAAAATAACCATAAATACGTTCATTTATTTTAACATCCTAAAAAGTGGCACTAATTCACTGCACTTCTCCCGAACCTTAAAAATCAATCTTATTAATTTCACATTAAAACAAATCTATTAATCCTTCAAATAAATACACCGTACCAGCAGTAGGGGGCGCAAGAGGCAGTGTAGTGGTTTCTCTGATTTCGACAACCTTGTCCAGATTAAAACCTTTGCCTGCTTTTTGAAGCTATTTATACTTGTTTTCTTTGCTTAATCTCCAAGGAGAGGCCATTTCATAGACAAATGCCTGTATAAAAAAAAAAACAATTGTGCTCCTCACAGTACTGTTTACTCTTGGGATTTTACCAGACATAACAAACACTAGCTCTGCTTTTGTAACTGTGTTGGTCATAGACCATATCAATGTGGTTTTTCATATAACCTGGGGTACGATCATTTAAGATTGATTGACATGAGGCTGATTCCAATAGGGCTCTTGGTGACAGGATATTAAAATCTGCGTGACTTGGTTATTTTGTATAAATGGATAATACACTAATATTGGTTTTAAACTAAACCTTTACCGTCCGTACATAGCCGTTGTAATACCTACTAATTTGTAGTATTGTACGGGTATAAAGGGCCCAAAACCTCACCTTAACATTCACTCTTCTCTCTCGGATGCCTGCGTTCCCACCCTGGACACCACCACAGCCTACTGCCAGCTGTACTAGTCTATAGGTAACAACAAGGTGAACCAGCACCACCACAGCCCACAGCCTACTGCCAGCTGTACCAGTCTATAGGTAACAACAAGGTGAACCAGCACCACCACAGCCTACTGCCAGCTGTACCAGTCTATAGGTAACAACAAGGTGAACCAGCACCACCACAGCCTACTGCCAGCTGTACCAGTCTAGAGGTAACAACAAGGTGAACCAGCACCACCACAGCCCACAGCCTACTGCCAGCTGTACCAGTCTATAGGTAACAACAAGGTGGACCAGCACCACCACAGCCTACTGCCAGCTGTACCAGTCTATAGGTAACAACAAGGTGAACCAGCACCACCACAGCCTACTGCCAGCTGTACCAGTCTAGAGGTAACAACAAGGTGGACCAGCACCACCACAGCCTACTGCCAGCTGGACCAGTCTAGAGGTAACAACAAGGTGAACCAGCACCACCACAGCCTACTGCCAGCTGTACCAGTCTATAGGTAACAACAAGGTGAACCAGCACCACCATAGCCTACTGCCAGCTGTACCAGTCTAGAGGTAACAACAAGGTGAACCAGCACCACCACAGCCTACTGCCAGCTGTACCAGTCTATAGGTAACAACAAGGTGAACCAGCACCACCACAGCCTACTGCCAGCTGTACCAGTCTATAGGTAACAACAAGGTGGACCAGCACCACCACAGCCCACAGCCTACTGCCAGCTGTACCAGTCTATAGGTAACAACAAGGTGAACCAGCACCACCACAGCCTACTGCCAGCTGTACCAGTCTAGAGGTAACAACAAGGTGAACCAGCACCACCACAGCCCACAGCCTACTGCCAGCTGTACCAGTCTATAGGTAACAACAAGGTGGACCAGCACCACCACAGCCTACTGCCAGCTGTACCAGTCTATAGGTAACAACAAGGTGAACCAGCACCACCACAGCCTACTGCCAGCTGTACCAGTCTAGAGGTAACAACAAGGTGGACCAGCACCACCACAGCCTACTGCCAGCTGGACCAGTCTAGAGGTAACAACAAGGTGAACCAGCACCACCACAGCCTACTGCCAGCTGTACCAGTCTATAGGTAACAACAAGGTGAACCAGCACCACCACAGCCTACTGCCAGCTGTACCAGTCTAGAGGTAACAACAAGGTGAACCAGCACCACCACAGCCTACTGCCAGCTGTACCAGTCTATAGGTAACAACAAGGTGAACCAGCACCACCACAGCCTACTGCCAGCTGTACCAGTCTATAGGTAACAACAAGGTGGACCAGCACCACCACAGCCCACAGCCTACTGCCAGCTGTACCAGTCTATAGGTAACAACAAGGTGGACCAGCACCACCACAGCCTACTGCCAGCTGTACCAGTCTAGAGGTAACAACAAGGTGGACCAGCACCACCACAGCCTACTGCCAGCTGGACCAGTCTAGAGGTAACAACAAGGTGGGCCCCAACACAGCCTACTGCCAGCTGTACCAGTCTAGAGGTAACAACAAGGTGAACCAGCACCACCACAGCCTACTGCCAGCTGTACCAGTCTAGAGGTAACAACAAGGTGGACCAGCACCACCTCAGCCCACAGCCTACTGCCAGCTGTACCAGTCTATAGGTAACAACAAGGTGGGCCCCAACACAGCCTACTGCCAGCTGTACCAGTCTAGAGGTAACAACAAGGTGAACCAGCACCACCACAGCCTACTGCCAGCTGTACCAGTCTAGAGGTAACAACAAGGTGGACCAGCACCACCTCAGCCCACAGCCTACTGCCAGCTGTACCAGTCTATAGGTAACAACAAGGTGGGCCCCACCACAGCCTACTGCCAGCTGTACCAGTCTAGAGGTAACAACAAGGTGGACCAGCACCACTACTGCCAGCTGTACCAGTCTAGAGGTAACAACAAGGTGAACCAGCACCACCACAGCCTACTGCCAGCTGTACCAGTCTAGAGGTAACAACAAGGTGAACCAGCACCACCACAGCCTACTGCCAGCTGGACCAGTCTAGAGGTAACAACAAGGTGAACCAGCACATTTACATTAC
>NW_027037385.1:0-19151 GCF_034236695.1 Oncorhynchus nerka
TCTCTCAATGATCGGTGGCTCCTCAATGATCGTGTCCTCAATGATCGTATCCTCAATGATCGTGGTCCTCAAAGATCGTGGTCCTCAATGATCGTGGTCCTCACGATCGTGCTCTCAATGATCGTGATCCTCAATGATCGTGTCCTCAAAGATCGTGGTCACGCAATGATCGTGTCCTCAATGATCGTGCTCTCAATGATCGTGTACTCAATGATCGTGTCCTCAATGATCGTGCTCTCACGATCGTGCCCTCAATGATCGAGCCCTCAATGATCGTATCCTCAATGATCGTGCTCTCAATGATCGTATCCTCAATGATCGTGGTCCTCAAAGATCGTGGTCCGCAATGATCGTGCTCCTCAATGATCGTGCTCCTCAATGATCGTGTCCTCAACGATCGTGACTCAATGATCGTGGTCCTCAAAGATCGTGTCCTCAATGATCGTGTCCTCACGATCGTGCTCTCAATGATCGTATCCTCAATGATCGTGTCCTCAAAGATCGTGGTCCGCAATGATCGTGCCCTCAATGATCGTGCCCTCAATGATCGTGTACTCAATGATCGTGCCTCTCAAAGATCGTGCCCTCAATGATCGTGTCCTCAATGATCGTGATCCTCAACGATCGTGGTCCTCAAAGATCGTGTCCGCAATGATCGTGTCTCTCAACGATCGTGCCCTCAATGATCGTGTACTCAATGATCGTGCCCTCAAAGATCGTGGTACTCAAAGATCGTGTCCTCAATGATCGTGCTCCTCAATGATCGAGCCCTCAATGATCGTGCCTCAATGATCGAGGCCCTCAACGATCGTGATCCTCAATGATCGTGCTCTCAATGATCGAACCCTCAATGATCGTGCTCCTCAATGATCGTGTCCTCAATGATCGTGCTCCTCAATGATCGAGCCCTCAACGATCGTATCCTCAATGATCGTGCCCTCAATGATCGTGGTCCTCACATGATCGTGTCCTCAATGATCGCGGTCCTCAATGATCGTGTCCTCACGATCGTGCCCTCAATGATCGTGATCCTCACGATCGACGTAGGTCCTCAATGATCGCGGCTCTCAATGATCGTGTCCTCAAAGATCGTGTCCGCAATGATCGTGCCCTCAATGACGATCGCGGTCCTCATGATCGTATCCTCAAAGATCGCGGTCTCAAAGATCGTGTCCACGATCGTGCAATGATCGCACGTTCTGATCATTGATCGAACCACGATCGTGTCTCTCAATGATCGTGGCCCTCAATGATCGGTACTCAATGATCGCGCCTCAAAGATCGACCTCAATGATCGTCTCGATCGCGGTCTCAATGATCGTGATCTCAATGATCGCGGTGCCTCAAAGATCGTAGATCCTCACGATCGTGACCTCAATGATCGTTTCAATGATCGAGCCTCACGATGATCGTGCCTCAATGACGTGCCTCACGATCGAGCCTCTCAATGATCGACGTGCCTCAATGATCGTGGTCCTCACGATCGTATCCTCAATGATCGTGCTCCTCAATGAAGATCGTGTCCGCAATGATCGATGTCCTCAATGATCGTCTGACGTGTCTCACGATCGTGTCCTCAATGATCGTGTCCTCAAAGATCGTGCCTCACGATCGTGTCCTCAATGATCGTGCTCTCATGATCGTGGTCCTCACGATCGTGGTCTCACGACGTGTCTCAAAGATCGCCTCACGATCGGTCTCAATGATCAGACATCTCAATGATCGTGATCTCAATGATCGTGTACTCAAAGATCGTGCCTCAAAGATCGTGCCTCACGATTCGTCTCAATGATCGCGGTCCTCATGATCAGGTTCCTCACGATCGTATCCTCAATGATCGTGGTCCTCAAAGATCGTGGTCCGCAATGATCGTGTTTCAATGATCGTGTCTCTCAATGATCGTACTCAATGATCGTGGTTCGACTCTCAAAGATCGTGAGCCTCAAAGATCGTGTCCTCACGATCGTATCTCACGATCGCATTTCACGATCGCGTCTTCACGATCGTGTCTCATGATCGGTGGCTCCTCAATGATCGTGTCTCACGATCGTGCTCTCAATGATCGAGCGCCTCAATGATCGTGCCTCAATGATCGTATCCTCAATGATCGTGCCTCAATGATCGAGCCTCACGATCAGATCCTCAATGATCGCGCCCTCAATGATCGTGTCCTCAATGATCGTGTCCTCAATGATCGTGTCCTCAATGATCGTGCTCAATGATCGCGGCTCTCAATGATCGAGCCCTCAATGATCGTATCCTCACGATCGCGGCTCTCAATGATCGAGTTCTCAATGATCGTGTCTCAATGACTGCAGCCAATGATCGTACCTCACGATCGAGCTCCTCAATGATCGTGATTCCTCAATGATCGTGCCTCACGATCGTGTCCTCAATGATCGCGGTCTCAATGATCGCGGTCTCAATGATCGTGCCTCAATGATCGCGCTCCTCAATGATCGATCCTCAATGATCGTATCCTCAATGATCGTGCTCTCAATGATCGAGCTCCTCAATGATCGTGTTCCTCAATGATCGTGCCCTCAATGATCGTGGTTCTCAATGATCGAGCCTCAATGATCGGTCTCACGATCCTCACGATGATCGCAGATCTCAATGATCGTCCTCAATGATCGTGGTCCTCACGATCGTGAAACCTCAATGATCGGCCCTCAATGATCCGTGCCCTCAATGATCGTATCTCACGATCGTATCTCAATGATCGTGCTCAATGATCGAGCCTCAATGATTGCCCTCAATGATCCTCACGATCGTGGTCCTCAATGATCGAGCCCTCAATGATCATATCCTCAATGATCGTATCCTCAATGATCGTATCCTCAATGATCGTGCCCCTCACGATCGTATCCTCAATGATCGTGCCCTGATCGTGCCCTCAATGATCGTGGCCTCAATGATCGAGCCTCAATGATCGATCGATCCTCAATGATCGCATCCTCAATGATCGTCCTCAATGATCGTATCCTCACGATCGTAGTCTCGATCGTGCCTCACGATCGAGCCCTCAATGATTGTATCCTCATGATCGTATCCTCAATGATCGTGGTCCTCAATGATCATATCCTCAATGATCGTATCCTCAATGATCGTATCCTCACGATGATCGTATCCTCAATGATCGATGATCGCCTCAATGATTGATATCCTCAATGATCGTATCCTCAATGATCGTGTCCTCAAAGATCGTATCCTCAATGATCGTCCTCAATGATCGAGTCCTCAATGATCGTGTCCTCAATGATCGCGGTCTCACGATCGTGATCCTCAATGATCGTATCCTCAATGATCGATCGTTCTCAATGATCGTATCCTCATGATCGTATCCTCAATGATCGTGATCGGGATCCTCAATGATCATATCCTCATGATCGTATCCTCATGATCGTATCCTCATGATCGTGTCCTCAATGATCGTGCCTCAATGATCGTGCCTCAATGATCGTGCCCTCAATGATCGATCCTCATTGATCGTCCTCACGATCGCGGTCTCATGATCGTGGTCCTCCATGATCTCAATGATCGTGTCCTCACGATCGTGGTCCTCATGATCGTGTCCTCAATGATCGCGGTCCTCAATGTCTGGGCACCTGGTTTGACAAAACAAAACTCTTTTTCAAAAAGCATAATGTTGATTTAAAATGTGTTTATTTAACAGGAATATGTCATAGGTCATAGGTCATATGTCATAGGTCATATGTCATAGGTCATTCATTAAGAGTTCATTAAAAGTTAAGAATTGCAATATTTTATTGAAATAGGTTATGCCTTTCATAAAATAGCAGAAAACAAATCATTCAGTCGACATTCATAAAAGTTATAGATGATGGTGATATTGTCTATTTGAATGGGTAGGGAGTTAATAGTTACAGATTAATGTTACAGATTTACAGATTTACAGAATTACAGATTTATAGATTTACAGATTTACAGAATTACAGATTTACAGATTTACAGAATTACAGATTTACAGATTTACAGAATTATAGATTTACAGATTTACAGAATTACAGATTTACAGATTTACAGAATTACAGATTTACAGATTTACAGAATTACAGATTTACAGATTTACAGAATTACAGATTTACAGAATTACAGATTTACAGATTTACAGAATTACAGATTTACAGAATTACAGATTACAGATTTACAGAATTACAGATTTACAGATTTACAGATTTACAGAATTACAGATTTACAGATTTACAGAATTACAGATTTACAGAATTACAGATTACAGATTTACAGAATTACAGATTTACAGAATTACAGAATTACAGATTTACAGATTTACAGATTACAAAAGACTTGAACTGTAATCCTTTATGTTACCATCAAAAATATTGTAATCGGATTAAAGATACTTTTTATAAAACTAGATGATACCTTCTAGTAGTACTTTTTAAATCCAGAAAGGACGCTTGCCCTCAAAAATTATTTGACACCGCTTCGTTTTCTATAATAACATTCAAATCAACATTGAAAATAAGTGCAAATATTTTTCTGCCTGAGCGAGTCGGACCCCAGTCAGAGTCCGTTATGACGAGGGTGGGAAAAGGGCAGGATGTCTATTGTCATGCCCTGACTGTAGAGATCTTTTATTCTCTAGTGTTTGGTTGGTCAGGTGTGACTCGGGTGGGAAACCTGTATGTTCTGTGTTTCTATGTTTTGGCCGGGTAAGGTTCTCAATCAGGACAGCTGTCTATCATTGTCGCTGATTGGTAAAGTATCTGCTAGAGAACACAGTAGAACACAGTACAGCAAAGTATCTACTACAGAACACAGTACAGTACTGTATCTGCCAGAGAACACTGTAGAACACAGTACAGCAGCATCTACCACAGAACACAGTACAGTACTGTATCTGCCAGAGAACACTGTAGAACACAGTACAGTAAAGTATCTACTACAGAACACAGTACAGTACTGTATCTGCCAGAGAACACTGTAGAACACAGTACAGTACGGTATCTGCCAGAGAACACTGTAGAACACAGTAAAGTATCCATGTTCATCTAATGGTTTCTACAAGACTCCTGTCTCAGCTGGCTCCTGTTCTTGGCTCTACCAGACCCTGTCTCAGCTGGCTCTGTTCTGGTTTCTACCAGACTTCTGTCTCAGTTGATCTATTCTGGTTTCTACCAGACTCCTGTCTCAGTTGGATCTGTTCTGGTTTCTACCAGACTCCTGTCTCAGTTGGCTCTGTTCTGGTTTCTACCAGACTCCTGTCTCAGTTGGCTCTGTTCTGGTTTCTACCAGACTCCTGTCTCAGTTGGATCTGTTCTGGTTTCTACCAGACTCCTGTCTCATTGAGGTGGCTGGGATCACTGTCTCAGTTGGATCTGTTCTGGTTTCTACCAGACCCTGTCTCAGTTGGATCTGTTCTGGTTTCTACCAGACTCCTGTCTCTGGATCTGTTCTGGTTTCTACCAGACTCCTGTCTAATTGAGGTGGCTGGGATCACTGTCTCAGTTGGATCTGTTCTGGTTTCTACCAGACTCCTGTCTCAGTTGGATCTGTTCTGGTTTCTACCCTGGGTCTCAGACTCCTGTCTCAGTTGGATCTGTTCTGGTTTCTACCAGACTCCTGTCTCAGTTGGATCTGTTCTGGTTTCTACCAGACTCCTGTCCTCAGTTGGATCTGTTCTGGTTTCTACCAGTTGACCCTGGTTTCTCATTGAGTTGGATCTGGGTTTCTATCACTGTCTCATTGAGGTATGGGATCACTGTCAGTTTCTGTTCTGTTTCTACCCGCCTCCTGTCTCAGTTGGCTCTGTTCTAGTTTCTACCAGACTCCTGTCTCAGTTGGCTCTGTTCTTGGTTTCTACCAGACTCCTGTCTCAGTTGGATCTGTTCTGGTTTCTACCAGACTCTTGTCTCAGTTGGCTCTGTTCTGGTTTCTACCAGACTCCTGTCTCAGTTGGCTCTGTTCTGGTTTCTACCAGACTCCTGTCTCATCTGTCTCTGTTCTGGGTTTCTACCAGACTCCTGTCTCAGTTGGATCTGTTCTGGTTTCTACCAGACTCCTGTCTCAGTTGACTCTGTTCTGGTTTCTACCAGACTCCTGTCTCCTTGTGGTGGCTGGGATCACTGTCTCAGTTGGCTCTGTTCTGGTTTCTACCAGACTCCTGTCTCCTTTGTGGTGGCTGGGATCACTGTCTCTGTTGGCTCTGTTCTGGTTTCTACCAGACTCCTGTCTCAGTTGGCTCTGTTCTGGTTTCTACCAGACTCCTGTCTCATTGTGGTGGCTGGGATCACTGTCTCAGTTGGCTCTGCTCTGGTTTCTACCAGACTCATGTCTCATTGTGGTGGCTGGGATCACTATCTCAGTTGGCTCTGTTCTGGTTTCTATCAGACTCTGTCTCTTTGTGGTGGCTGGGATCACTGTCTCAGTTGGCTCTGTTCTGGTTTCTACCAGACTCCTGTATCATTGTGGTGGCTGGGATCATCAATCAGTTGTCTCTGTTTGGTTTCTACCAGTCTCCTGTCCTCAGTTGGCTCTGTTCTGGTTTCTACCAGACTCCTGTCTCAGTTGGATCTGTTCTTGGTTTCTACCAGACTCCTGTCTCAGTTGGCCTTGTTCTGGTTTCTACTAGACTCCTGTCTCAGTTGGCTCTGTTTTCTTTGGTTTCTACCAGTCTCCTGTCTCAGTTGGCTCTGTTCTGCTTCTACCAGCCTCCTGTCTCAGTTGTCTCTGTTTTGTGTCTACCCGCCTCCTGGCTCAGTTGTCTCTGTTTTTGTTTCTACCAGACTCTGTCTCAGTGTTATTCTGTTCTGGTTTCTACCAGACTCCTGTCTCAGTTGGCTCTGTTCTGGCTTCACCAGACTCCTGTCTCATTGTGGTGGCTGGGATCACTGTCTCAGTTGGCTCTGTTTTGGTTTCTACCAGACCTCTGTCTCATTGTGGTGGCTTGATCACTGTCTCAGTTGTCTCTGTTTTTTGGTTTCTACCAGACTCCTGTCTCAGTTGGCTCTGTTCTGGTTTCTACCAGACTCCTGTCTCAGTTGAATCTGTTTTGGTTTCTACCAGACTCCTGTCTCAGTTGGATCTGTTCTGGTTTCTACCAGACTCCTGTCTCAGTTGGATCTGTTCTGGTTTCTACCAGACTCCTGTCTCAGTTGGCTCAGTTCTGGTTTCTACCAGAGTCCTGTCTCAGTTGGATCTGTTCTGGTTTCTACCAGACTCCTGTCTCAGTTGACTCTGTTCTGGTTTCTACCAGACTCCTGTCTCATTGTGGTGGCTGGGATCACTGTCTCAGTTGGCTCTGTTCTGGTTTCTACCAGACTCCTGTCTCAGTTGGTTCCGTTCTGGTTTCTACCAGACTCCTGTCTCATTGTGGTGGCTGGGATCACTGTCTCAGTTGGCTCTGTTCTGGTTTCTACCAGACTCCTGTCTCATTGTGGTGGCTGGGATCACTGTCTCATTTGGCTCTGTTCTGGTTTCTACCAGACTCCTGACTCAGTTGGCTCTGTTCTGGTTTCTACCAGACTCCTGTCTCAGTTGGCTCTGTTCTGGGTTCTACCATTCCTGTCTCAGTTGGCTCTATTCTGGTTTCTACCAGACTCCTGTCTCTACAGTTGGCTCCGTTCTGGTTTCTACCAGACTCCTGTCTCATTGTGGTGGCTGGGATCACTGTCTCAGTTGGCTCTGTTCTGGTTTCTACCAGCCTCCTGTCTCAGTTGGCTCTGTTTGATTTACCTGGGCTCACCTGTCTCTCCTTGTGGTGTGGCTGGGATGTCTCCAGTTGGCTCCGTTCTGGTTTCACCGATATCTCATTGTGGTGTGGGATCACTGTCTCAGGTGTGAAACTCTTGTTTTTCAGTTTCTTTTAGACTCCTGTCTCCAGTTGGATTATTCTGGTTCTGACCTCATCAGTTGGCTCCCATTCTGGTTTCTACAGGCTCTGTCTCATTTGGATCTGTTCTGTATAACAGACTCCTGTCTCATTGTGGTGGCTGGGATCACTATCTTAGTTGGCTCTGTTCTGGTTTCTACCAGACTCCTGTCTCATTGTGGTGGCTGGGATCACTATCTCAGTTGGCTCTGTTCTGGTTTCTACCAGACTCCTGTCTCAGTTGGATCTGTTCTGGTCTCTACCAGACTCCTGTCTCAGTTGGCTCTGTTTTGGTTTCTACCAGACTCCTGTCTCATTGTGGTGGCTGGGATCACTGTCTCAGTTGGCTCTGTTCTGGTTTCTACCAGACTCCTGTCTCATTGTGGTGGCTGGGATCACTGTCTCAGTTGGCTCTGTTCTGGTTTCTACCAGACTCCTGTCTCCTTGTGGTGGCTGGGATCACTATCTCAGTTGGCTCTGTTCTGGTTTCTACCAGACTCCTGTCTCATTGTGGTGGCTGGGATCACTGTCTCAGTTGGCTCTGTTCTGGTTTCTACCAGACTCCTGTCTCATTGTGGTGGCTGGGATCACTGTCTCAGTTGGCTCTGTTCTGGTTTCTACCAGACTCCTGTCTCATTGTGGTGGCTGGGATCACTGTCTCAGTTGGCTCTGTTCTGGTTTCTACCAGACTCCTGTCTCATTGTGGTGGCTGGGATCACTGTCTCAGTTGTCTCTGTTTTGGTTTCTACCAGTCTCCTGTCTCATTTGGCTCTGTTTTGGTTTCTACCAGACTCCTGTCTCAGTTGTCTCTGTTTTGGTTTCTACCAGACTCCTGTCTCAGTTGGCTCTGTTCTGGTTTCTACCAGACTCCTGTCTCCGTTGGATCTGTTCTGGTTTCTACCAGACTCCTGTCTCAGTTGACTCTGTTCTGGTTTCTACCAGACTCCTGTCTCAGTTGGCTCTGTTCTGGTTTCTACCAGACTCCTGTCTCATTTGGATCTGTTCTGGTTTCTAACAGACTCCTGTCTCATTGTGGTGGCTGGGATCACTATCTTAGTTGGCTCTGTTCTGGTTTCTACCAGACTCCTGTCTCATTGTGGTGGCTGGGATCACTATCTCATTTGGCTCTGTTCTGGTTTCTACCAGACTCCTGTTTCAGTTGGATCTATTCTGGTCTCTACCAGACTCCTGTCTCAGTTGGCTCAGTTCTGGTTTCTACCAGACTCCTGTCTCAGTTGGATCTGTTCTGGTCTCTACCAGACTCCTGTCTCAGTTGGCTCTGTTCTGGTTTCTACCAGACTCCTGTCTCATTGTGGTGGCTGGGATCACTGTCTCAGTTGGCTCTGTTCTGGTTTCTACCAGACTCCTGTCTCAGTTGGCTCTGTTCTGGTTTCTACCAGACTCCTGTCTCATTGTGGTGGCTGGGATCACTGTCTCAGTTGGCTCTGTTCTGGTTTCTACCAGACTCCTGTCTCATTGTGGTGGCTGGGATCACTGTCTCAGTTGGCTCTGTTCTGGTTTCTACCAGACTCCTGTCTCATTGTGGTGGCTGGGATCACTGTCTCAGTTGGCTCTGTTCTGGTTTCTACCAGACTCCTGTGTAATTGTGGTGGCTGGGATCACTGTCAGGAGTTATTCTGTTTTGGTTTCTACTGATCTGCCTGTCTCATTGGCTCTGTTTTGGTTTCTACCAGACTCCTGTCTCAGTTGGCTCATTGGACTCTGCAGACTCCTGTCTCAGTTTTCTCTGTTTTGGTTTCTACCAGCCTCCTGTCTCAGTTCTCTCTGTTTTGGTTTTCCAGACTCCTGTCTCCAATTGTCTCTGTTTTGGTTTCTACCAGTCTCCTGTCTCAGTTGGCTCTGTTCTGGTTTCTACCCAGACTCCTGTCTCAGTTGGATCTGTTCTGGTTTCTACCAGCCTCTGTCTCAGTTGTCTCTGTTTTGGTTTCACCAGTCTCCTGTCTCAGTTGGCTCTGTTCTGGTTTCTACCAGCCTCCTGTCTCAGTTGTCTCTGTTTTGGTTTCTACCCGCCTCCCTGGCTCAGTTGTCTCTGTTTTGGTTCTACCAGACTCCTGTCTCAGTTGGCTCTGTTCTGGTTTCTACCAGACTCCTGTCTCATTGGTGGCTGGGATCACTGTCTCAGTTAGCTCTGTTTTGGTTTCTACCAGACTCCTCTCTCATTTTGGTGGCTTGGATCACTGTCTCAGTTGAATCTGTTTGGTTTCTACAGACTCCTGTCTCATTGTGGTGGCTGGGATCACTGTCTCAGTTGGCTCTGTTCTGGTTTCTACCAGACTCCTGTCTCAGTTGGATCTGTTCTGGTTTCTACTAGACTCCTGTCTCATTGTGGTGGCTGGGATCACTGTCTCAGTTAGCTCTGTTCTGGTTTCTACCAGACTCCTGTCTCAGTTGGCTCTGTTCTGGTTTCTACCAAGACTCCTGTCTCATTGTGGTGGCTGGGATCACTGTCTCAGTTGGCTCTGTTCTGGTTTCTACCAGACTCCTGTCTCATTGTGGTGGCTGGGATCACTGTCTGAGTTGTCTCTGTTTTGGTTTTACCAGTCTCTGTCTCATTTGGCTCTGTTTTGGTTTCTACCAGACTCCTGTCTCAGTTGGCTCTGTTCTGGTTTCTACCAGACTCCTGTCTCAGTTGGCTCTGTTCTGGTTTCTACCCAGACTCCTGTATCAGTTAGCTCTGTTTTGGTTTCTACCAGACTCCTGTCTCAGTTGGCTCTGTTCTGGTTTCTACCAGGACTCCTGTCTCAGTTGGATCTGTTCTGGTTTCTACCAGACTCCTGTCTCAGTAGACTCTGTTCTGGTTTCTACCAGACCTCTCTGTCTCAGTTGGATCTGTTCTGGTTTCACCAGACTCCTGTCTCAGTTGACTCTGTTCTGGTTTCTACCAGACTCCTGTCTCCTTGTGGTGGCTGGGATCACTGTCTCAGCTGGCTCTGTTCTGGTTTCTACCAGACCTCCTGTCTCAGTTGGCTCTGTTCTGGTTTCTACCCAGACTCCTGTCTCCTTGTGGTGGCTGGGATCACTGTCTCAGTTGGCCCTGTTCTGGTTTCTACCAGACCTCTGTCTCATTGTAGGTGGCTGGGATCACTGTCTCAGTTGTCTCTGTTTTGGTTTCTACCAGTCTCCTGTCTCAGTTGGATCTGTTCTGGTTTCTACCAGCCTCCTGTCTCAGTTGTCTCTGTTTTGGTTTCTACCAGTCTCCTGTCTCAGTTGGCTCTGTTCTGGTTTCTACCAGCCTCCCTGTCTCAGTTGTCTCTGTTTTGGTTTCTACCCGCCTCCTGGCTCAGTTGTCTCTGTTTTGGTTTCTACCAGACTCCTGTCTCAGTTGGCTCTGTTCTGGTTTCTACCAGACTCCTGTCTCATTGTGGTGGCTGATCACTGTGTCTCAGTTGGCTCTGTTTTGCCTTACCAGACTCCTGTCTCATTGGTGGTGGCTTGATCACTGTCTCAGTTGAATCTGTTTTGCTTACCAGACTCCCTGTCTCATTGTGGTGGCTGGGATCACTGTGTCAGTTGGCTCTGTTCTGGTTTCTACCAGACTCTGTCTCAGTTGATCTGTTCTGGATCTACCAGACTCCTGTCTCATTGTGGTGGCTGGGATCACTGCTCCTGGCTCTGTTCCGTTTCTACCAGACTCCTATCTCAGTTGGCTCTGTTCTGGTTTCTACCAGACTCCTGTCTCATTGTAAGGCTGGGATCACTGTCTCAGCTGGCTCTGTTCTGGTTTCTACCAGACTCCTGTCTCATTTGGTGGCTGGGATCACTATCTCAGTTGGCACTGTTCTGGTTTCTAACAGACTCCTGTCTCCTTGTGTTGGCTGGGATCACTGTCTCAGTTTGGCTCTGTTCTGGTTTCTACCAGACTCCTGTCTCATTGTGGTGGCTGGGATCACTGTCTCAGTTGGCTCTGTTCTGGTTTCTACCAGACTCCTGTCTCCTTGTGGTGGCTACAGACTCCTATCTCAGTTGGCCCTGTTCTGGTTTCTACCAGACTCCTGTCTCATTGATCTGGTGGTTTCTGGGATCACTGTCTCAGTTGGCTCTGTTTTGGTTAATACCAGTCTCCTGTCTCAGTTGGCTCTGTTCTGGTTTCTACCAGACTCCTGTCTCTCAGCTATTCTCTGTTTTGGTTTTCTACCAGACTCCTGTCTCAGTTGGCTCTGTTCTGGTTCTCTACCAGACTCCTGTCTCAGACCTGGCTCTGTTCTGGTTTCTACTCAGACTCCTGTCTCAGTTGTCTCTGTTTTGGTTTCTACCAGACTCTGTCTCAGTTGGCTCTGTTCTGGTTTCTACCAGACTCCTGTCTCAGTTGGCTCTGTTCTGGTTTCTACAGACTCCTGTCTCAGTTGGGTCTTTTCTGGTTTCTACCATAGCCTCCTGTCTCAGTTGGATCTGTTCTGGTTTCTAACAGACTCCTGTCTCATTGTGGTGGCTGCGATCACTGTCTCCAGTTGGATCTGTTCTGGTTTCTACCAGACTCCTGTCTCATTGTGGTGGCTGGGATCACTGTCTCAGTTGGCTCAGTTCTGGTTTCTACCCGGCTTCTGTCTCATTGTGGTGGCTGCGATCACTATCTCACTTGGCTCTGTTCTAGTTTCTACCAGCCTCCTGTCTCAGTTGGATCTGTTCTGGTTTCTACCAGTCTCCTGTCTCAGTTGGATCTGTTCTTGTTTCTACCAGACTCCTGTCTCATTGTGGTGGCTGGGATCACTGTCTCAGTTGGATCTGTTCTGGTTTCTACCAGTCTCCTGTCTCAGTTGGATCTGTTCTGGTTTCTACCAGACTCCTGTCTCAGTTGACTCTGTTCTGGTTTCTACCAGACTCCTGTCTCAGTTGGCACTGTTCTGGTTTCTACCAGACTCCTGTCTCATTGTGGTGGCTGGGATCACTGTCTCAGTTGGCCCTGTTCTGGTTTCTACCAGACTCCTGTCTCAGTTGGCTCTGTTCTGGTTTCTACCAGACTCCTGTCTCATTGTGGTGGCTGGGATCACTGTCTCAGTTGGCTCTGTTCTGGTTTCTACCAGACTCCTGTCTCAGTTGGCTCTGTTCTGGTTTTTACCAGACTCCTGTCTCATTGTGGTGGCTGGGATCACTGTCTCAGTTGGCTCTGTTCAAGTTTCAATCAGACTCTGTCTCATTGTGGTGGCTGGGATCACTGTCTCAGTTCGATCTGTTCTGGTTTCTACCCAGTCTCCTGTCTCCAGTTGGATCTGTTCTGGTTTCTACCAGACTCCTGTCTCAGTTGACTCTGTTCATGGGATAAAGACCCTGTCTCAGTTGGCTCTGTTCTGGTTTTTACCAGACTCCTGTCTCATTTTGGGATGGGATCACTGTCTCAGTTGGCCCTGTTCTGGTTTCTACCAGACTCCTGTCTCAGTTGGCTCTGTTCTGGTTTCTACCCAGACTCCTGTCTCATTGTGGTGGCTGAGGATCACTGTCTCAGTTGGCTCTGTTCTGGTTTCTACCAGACTCCTGTCTCAGTTGGCTCTGTTCTGGTTTTTCTGCGGCGAGACCCGAAGGTGGAGGCTCCAAGTCAATCAGATGAGGACTCATTATCATCAGCAACATCGATGTCAGGCCCAATATCCAATCCTCCATCCCGACTTCAGCTCATCTAAATCCTGCAGCTGTCAGTGTGATTGAGGATAAAGAGCCCAAGATCACTGATGGTATCTGAGTATGACAACATGTTAGATCTTGTCTGAGGGATGTTGATACTATCCCAGTCTGGTGTTAGAGAGGACAGATCCAAATAGTCTCTGGATGATTAGGCAATAAGGAGAGTATAGGGAGGGAGAGGAGGCAGGGAGGGAGGGGTGGAGAGGAGAGGTTGGACTTTAACCAAAGGTTGAGAGGAGAGGAGGAGAGGAGAAGGTACAAATCTGTCGTTCTGCCCCTGAACAAGGCAGTCTGTTCCTAGGCCGTTATTGAAAAAATGTTTGTTTTTAAGGACTTGGGAGAGGGAGAAAGGTAAAATAAAAATAATAAGGAGGGAGAGGAGACAGAGAGAAGAGGAGAAAGGAGAGGAGGATGAAGAGGAGAGAAGAGGAGAGGAAAGGAGAGGAGAGGAGAGGAGAGAAGAGGTCAGTCAGAGGTCAGTCAGAGGAGAGGTCATACAGCAGAGGCTGTCAGAGGTCAGTCAGAGGTCTCAGTCATACAGGAGAGAGTCAATCAGAGGTCAGTCAGAGGTCAGTCAGAGGTCTCATCAGAACAACAGAAGTGTTGTTTTCTTTTCCATTTTAATTGTTTGGATGTCATTTCATCTCCTCAGACAATTCTTTCCTCTTCCTATTCACTCCCTCTTTCCTGGTCAATCTCCTCATCCCTCTCTCTTCAGGTAGCCTCATGGCTAGAGTCCTTTGCTCTCTAACTCAAAATTCCAAGATTCTCTCCTCATCCCTCTGTTTTCCTCTCCTGATCCCTCTCTTCCTTGCCGTTCTCCTCAAAAATGTTTCTTTTTAACTGATTCCTCTCATTCTTCTCCTCATCCTCTCTTTCCTGTCCACTCCTCATCCCTTTTCCTCTCCTCATCCCCCTCTTTTCTTCCTCTCCTCATCAGAGGTCAGTCCTTTTCTCTCCCAGATCCCTCTATTTTCTTTTTCTTTCCTCTCAGAGGTCAATCCTCAGTCAGAGGTCAGTCAGAGGTCTCATCAGATCCAGAAGTGTTTTTTCTTCCATTTTTTCTCTGGTGTCATTTGGCCTTCCTCATCCCCTCTTTCCTTTCCTCCTCCTCATCCTCCTATTCTCCCTCTCCTCTTTTCCTTTCATCTCCTCATCCCTCTCTTTCCTCTCCTCATCCTCTCTTTCCTTTTCCCCTCTCTCATTCCCATTCCTCTCCTCCTCATCCCTCTCTCTTTTCCTCTCCTCAACATCCCTCTTTCCATCATGCTTTTCTCTCTCATCCCTCTCTTTCCTTTCCTTCCTCATCCTCTCATTCTTCTCCTCATCCCTCTCTTCTTCTCTCATCCATCTGTTGCTGATAACAAGCTAGGAACCATTTCTCTTGAACGTCAGACACTCATCCGACTGACTGTGTTTATTTGTCTGCTTATCCTGAATAAAGTGTTTACTTTCCTCTCCTCATCCTTCCTCCTGTCTTCTCATCCATACTACCCAATGGGGATAAGACGACAGCTCTGCAACTTTCCTCTCCTCATCTCTCTCTATCTCTGTTCATCTATCTCTCCCTTCTCTTTCCTTTCCTCATCCCTCTTTCCTTTCCTCCTTCATCCTCGCTTTCCTCCTCCTCATCTCTTCTTTCCTTTCCTCCTCATCTCTCTCTCTTCCTCTCCCCATCCCTCTCTCTTTTCTTCTCCTCATCCCTCTCTTCCTTTCCCTCCTCATCCTCTCTTTCCTCCTCAACACTCTCTTTCCTCTCATCATCCCTCTTTTTCTCTCTCATCCTCTCGTTCCTTTCCCTTCCTCATCCCTCTCTTTCCTCTCCCTCATCCCTCTCTTTCTTCTCCTCATCCATCTGTTGCTGATAACAAGCTTCAGGAACCATTTGTGTGAACGTCAGACACTCTTACCGACTGACTAAGTGTGTTTATTTGTGTGCTTATCCTGAATAAAGTGTTTACTTCCCTCTCCTTCCCTTCCTCCTGTCTTCTCATCCATACTACCCAATGGGGATAAGACGCCACAGCTCTGCAACTTTTCTCTCTCTCTCTCTCTCTCTCTCTCTCTGTCGCTCTCTCTCTCTCTCTCTCTCTCTCTCTCTCTATCTCTATCTCTCTCTCTCACTCACTCTCTCTCTCACTCTCTATCTCTCTGTCTCTCTGCTCTCTGTCTCTGTCTCTATCTCTGTCTCTGTCTCTCTGTCTCTGTCTCTCTCTCTTCTCTCTCTTCTCGCTTCCTCTGCTTCTTCTAAATCAGGTGTTCTGCATGCTTAGTCACTTCCTGTTGAGGCTCAGAGCCTTCCCCCCCCCCCCCCAGAGACCAGGTGATTGACAGCACTGTTGCGTTTAGCAACGTCTGGAAAGACTGAGGGGGGGGCTGAGAGACGAAGGAGATGGGGGAGAAAAACGAGAAAGAGGGAGAAAGAGAGAGAGGAGCGATCAATCAAAAAGTTGATTTGTACAAAGTCAGCCGTGGTGGAAAGTACTCAAGTATAAAATACTTTAAAGAGTTTTTTTCATATAAATGATAAGGTAAATTGAGATGCAACTATGATGGTGATATGATAGGGATTACAGTTATCATCATGAATATCAAGGCTATACGCACTTCATGTTACACACATAGACACTCAAACATGCAAATTGGCAGAGTTATTATTTATTTAGACATCACACATTATGTCTTACTCTTATACATTGTACTCTCATACTATATCACATCCAAGACACATCAACCTACTCGAGATCTACTACCCATATAGACACTGTTACTAAATCACATCCAATATAACACAACCTCCTGAGATCTACTACACACATAATATCTTGACAACATGTTTTACCATCTGTGGCTCACAGGCAACAACCAAGGGAAGAAAACATACTGCTAGAACCTATTTCTTGAATTCTAAATATCAGACATTTGAAATCTCTATTTTGACCGTCATTATACCTCTTATGGCAGTAATTTTACAAACACTAATTATGGTCAATAGTATCTAGTTATAGTAAGGGGTGAAATAAGTATAGCCAGTTATAGTCTAGTTATAGTAAGGGATGAAATAAGTATAGCCAGTTATAGTCTAGTTATAGTAAGGGGTGAAATAAGATAGCCAGTTATGGTCTAGTTATAGTAAGGGGTGAAATAAGTATAGCCAGTTATGGTCTAGTTATAGTAAGGGGTGAAATAAGTATAGCCAGTTATAGTCTAGTTATAGTAAGGGGTGAAATAAGTATAGCCAGTTATGGTCTAGTTATAGTAAGGTGAAATAAGCATAGCCAGTTATAGTCTAGTTATAGTAAGGGGTGAAATAAGTATAGCCAGTTATGGTATAGTTATAGTAAGGGTGAAATAAGCATAGCCAGTTATAGTCTAGTTATAGTAAGGGGTGAAATAAGTCATAGTCCAGTTATAGTAAGGGGTGAAATAAGTATAGCCAGTTATGGTCTAGTTATAGTAAGGGGTGAAATACAGTATAGCCAGTTATAGTAAGGTGAAATAAGTATAGCCAGTTATGGTCTAGCTATAGTAAGGGATGAAATAAGTATAGCCAGTTATAGTCTAGTTATAGTAAGGGGTGAAATAAGTATAGCCAGTTATGGTCCAGTTATAGTAAGGGGTGAAATAAGTATAGCCAGTTATGGTCTAGTTATAGTAAGGGGTGAAATAAGTGTAGCCAGTTATGGTCTAGTTATAGTAAGGGGTGAAATAAGTATAGCCAGTTATGGTCTAGTTATAGTAAGGGGTGAAATAAGTATAGCCAGTTATAGTCTAGTTATAGTAAGGGTGAAATACAGTATAGCCAGTTATAGTCTAGTTATAGTAAGGGGTGAAATAAGTATAGCCAGTTATAGTAAGGGATGAAATAAGGAAGCCAGTTATAGTAAGAGTGTGAAATAAGTATAGCCAGTTATAGTAAGGGGTGAAATAAGTGAAGCCAGTTATGGTCTAGTTATAGTAAGGGGTGAAATAAGTATAGCCAGTTATGGTCTAGTTATAGTAAGGGGTGAAATAAGTGAAGCCAGTTATAGTCTAGTTATAGTAAGGGGTGAAATAAGTATAGCCAGTTATAGTCTAGTTATAGTAAGGGTGAAATAAGTGAAGCCAGTTATAGTCTAGTTATAGTAAGGGGTGAAATAAGTATAGCCAGTTATAGTCTAGTTATAGTAAGGGTGAAATAAGTATAGCCAGTTATAGTCTAGTTATAGTAAGGGGTGAAATAAGTATAGCCAGTTATGGTCTAGTTATAGTAAGGGGTGAAATAAGTATAGCCAGTTATAGTCCAGTTATAGTAAGAGGTGAAATAAGTATAGCCAGTTATAGTCTAGTTATAGTAAGGGTGAAATAAGTATAGCCAGTTATGGTCTAGTTATAGTAAGGGGTGAAATAAGTATAGCCAGTTATAGTCTAGTTATAGTAAGGGGTGAAATACAGTATAGCCAGTTATAGTCTAGTTATAGTAAGGGTGAAATAAATATAGCCAGTTATAGTCTGGATGAAATAAGTGAGCAGTGATAGTAAGAGGTGAAATAAGTATAGTCCAGTTATAGTAAGGGGTGAAATAAGTATAGCCAGTTATGGTCTAGTTATAGTAAGTGGTGAAATAAGTATAGCCAGTTATAGATCTAGTTATAGTAAGAGGTGAAATAAGTATAGCAATTATAGTAAGTAGTGAAATAAGCATAGCCAGTTATAGTCTAGTTATAGTAAGGGTGAAATAAGTGAAGCCAGTTATAGTCTAGTTATAGTAAGGGGTGAAATAAGAGCCAGTTATAGTCTAGTTATAGTAAGGGGTGAAATAAGTATAGCCAGTTATAGTCTAGTTATAGTAAGGGGTGAAATAAGTATAGCCAGTTATGGTCTAGTTATAGTAAGGGGTGAAATAAGTATAGCCAGTATAGTAAGGGATGACAAGTATAGCCTGTTATGGTCCAGTTATAGTAAGTGGTGAAATAAGTATAGTCAGTTATAGTAAGGGGTGAAATAAGTATAGCCAGTTATAGTCTAGTTATAGTAAGGGGTGAAATAAGTATAGCCAGTTATGGTCCAGTTATAGTAAGGGGTGAAATAAGTATAGCCAGTTATAGTCTAGTTATAGTAAGGGGTGAAATAAGTGAAGCCAGTTATAGTCCAGTTATAGTAAGGGGTGAAATAAGATAAGTATAGTCCATATAGTATGTTAAATAAGTATAATAGAAATACTAGTTATAGTAAGGGGTGAAATAAGTATAGCCAGTTATGGTCTAGTTATAGTAAGGGGTGAATAAGTGACAGTATAGTCCAGTTATATAGGGGTAAACAATATCAGTTATAGGTCTGAAGAAGTGAGCAGTATAGCCAGTTATAGTCTAGTTATAGTAAGGGGTGAAATACAGTACAGCCAGTTAGTAGTCTGAAGGTTAGTAGTAAGGGGGTGAAATAAGTATAGCCAGTTATGGTCTAGTTATAGTAAGGGGTGAAATAAGTATAGCCAGTTATAGTCTAGTTATAGTAAGGGGTGAAATAAGTATAGCCAGTATATAGTCCAGTTATAGTAAGGGGTGAAATAAGTATAGCCAGTTATAGTCTAGTTATAGTAAGGGGTGAAATAAGCATAGCCAGTTATGGTCATTCAGTTATAGTAAGGGGTGAAATAAGTATAGCCAGTTATGGTCTAGTT
>NW_027037386.1:0-19157 GCF_034236695.1 Oncorhynchus nerka
AGGTTACTGTCTATAGTCCAACACCAGGTTACTGTCTATAGTCCAACACCAGGTTACTGTCTATAGTCCAACACCAGGTTACTGTCTATAGTCCAACACCAGGTTACTGTCTATAGTCCAACACCAGGTTACTGTCTATAGTCCAACACCAGGTTACTGTCTATAGTCCAACACCAGGTTACTGTCTATAGTCCAACACCAGGTTACTGTCTATAGTCCAACACCAGGTTACTGTCTATAGTCCAACACCAGGTTACTGTCTATAGTCCAACACCAGGTTACTGTCTATAGTCCAACACCAGGTTACTGTCTCTAGTCCAACACCAGGTTACTGTCTATAGTCCAACACCAGGTTACTGTCTCTAGTCCAACACCAGGTTACTTTCTATAGTCCAACACCAGGTTACTGTCTATAGTCCAACACCAGGTAACAGGTTACTGTCTATAGTCCAACACCAGGTTACTGTCTATAGTCCAACACCAGGTTACTGTCTATAGTCAACACCAGGTTACTGTCTATAGTCCAACACCAGGTTACTGTCTATAGTCCAACACCAGGTTACTGTCTATAGTCAAATACAACAGGTTACTGTCTATAGTCCAACACCAGGTTACTGTCTATAGTCCAACACCAGGTTACTGTCTATAGTCCAACACCAGGTTACTGTCTATAGTCCAACACCAGGTTACTGTCTATAGTCCAACACCAGGTTACTGTCTATAGTCCAACACCAGGTTACTGTCTATAGTCCAACACCAGGTTACTGTCTATAGTCCAACACCAGGTTACTGTCTATAGTCCAACACCAGGTTACTGTCTATAGTCCAACACCAGGTTACTGTCATAGTCCAACACCAGGTTACTGTCTATAGTCCAACACCAGGTTACTGTCTATAGTCCAACACCAGGTTACTGTCTATAGTCCAACACCAGGTTACTGTCTATAGTCCAACACCAGGTTACTGTCTATAGTCCAACACCAGGTTAGGTCCAACACCAGGTTACTGTCTATAGTCCAACAACCAGGTTACTGTCTATAGTCCAACACCAGGTTACTGTCTATAGTCCAACACCAGGTTACTGTCTAGTCCAACACCAGGTTCTGTCAACACCAGGTTACTGTCTATAGTCCAACACCAGGTTACTGTCTATAGTCCAACACCAGGTTACTGTCTATAGTCCAACACCAGGTTACTGTCTATAGTCCAACACCAGGTTACTGTCTATAGTCCAACACCAGGTTACTGTCTATAGTCCAACACCAGGTAACAATTACTGTCTATAGTCCAACACCAGGTTACTGTCTATAGTCCAACACCAGGTTACTGTCTATAGTCCAACACCAGGTTACTGTCTATAGTCCAACACCAGGTTACTGTCTATAGTCCAACACCAGGTTACTGTCTATAGTCCAACACCAGGTTACTGTCTATAGTCCAACACCAGGTTACTGTCTATAGTCCAACACCAGGTTACTGTCTATAGTCCAACACCAGGTTACTGTCTCTAGTCCAACACCAGGTTACTGTCTATAGTCCAACACCAGGTTACTGTCTATAGTCCAACACCAGGCAGCAGGCCAGATAATCCAACACCAGGTTACTGTCTATAGTCCAACACCAGGTTACTGTCTATAGTCCAACACCAGGTTACTGTCTATAGTCCAACACCAGGTTACTGTCTATAGTCCAACACCAGGTTACTGTCTATCCAACACCAGGTCCAACACCAGGTTACTGTCTATAGTCCAACACCAGGTTACTGTCTATAGTCCAACACCAGGTTACTGTCTATAGTCCAACACCAGGTTACTGTCTATAGTCCAACACCAGGTTACTGTCTCTAGTCCAACACCAGGTTACTGTCTATAGTCCAACACCAGGTTACTGTCTATAGTCCAACACCAGGTTACTGTCTCTAGTCCAACACCAGGTTACTGTCTCTAGTCCAACACCAGGTCCAACAAGGTTACTGTCTATAGTCCAACACCAGGTTACTGTCTCTAGTCCAACACCAGGTAACAATTACTTTCTATAGTCCAACACCAGGTAACAATTACTGTCTATAGTCCAACACCAGGTTACTGTCTATAGTCCAACACCAGGTTACTGTCTATAGTCCAACACCAGGTTACAATTGTCTATAGTCCAACACCAGGTTACTGTCTATAGTCCAACACCAGGTTACTGTCCATAGTCCAACACCAGGTTACTGTCCATAGTCCAACACCAGGTTACTGTCTATAGTCCAACACCAGGTTACTGTCTATAGTCCAACACCAGGTTACTGTCTATAGTCCAACACCAGGTTACTGTCTATAGTCCAACACCAGGTTACTGTCTATAGTCCAACACCAGGTTACTGTCTATAGTCCAACACCAGGTTACTGTCTATAGTCCAACACCAGGTTACTGTCTATAGTCCAACACCAGGTTACTGTCCATAGTCCAACACCAGGTTACTAGTCTATAGTCCAACACCAGGTTACTGTCTATAGTCCAACACCAGGTTACTGTCTATAGTCCAACACCAGGTTACTGTCCATAGTCCAACACCAGGTTACTGTCTATAGTCCAACACCAGGTTACTGTCTATAGTCCAACACCAGGTTACTGTCTATAGTCCAACACCAGGTTACTGTCTATAGTCCAACACCAGGTTACTGTCTATAGTCCAACACCAGGTTACTGTCTATAGTCCAACACCAGGTTACTGTCTATAGTCCAACACCAGGTTACTGTCTATAGTCCAACACCAGGTTACTGTCTATAGTCCAACACCAGGTTACTGTCTATAGTCCAACACCAGGTTACTGTCTATAGTCCAACACCAGGTTACTGTCTATAGTCCAACACCAGGTTACTGTCTATAGTCCAACACCAGGTTACTGTCTATAGTCCAACACCAGGTTACTGTCTATAGTCCAACACCAGGTTACTGTCTATAGTCCAACACCAGGTTACTGTCTATAGTCCAACACCAGGTTACTGTCTATAGTCCAACACCAGGTTACTGTCTATAGTCCAACACCAGGTTACTGTCTATAGTCCAACACCAGGTTACTGTCTATAGTCCAACACCAGGTTACTGTCTATAGGTCCAACAAGGTAACAGGTTACTGTCTATAGTCCAACACCAGGTTACTGTCTATAGTCCAACACCAGGTTACTGTCTATAGTCCAACACCAGGTTACTGTCTATAGTCCAACACCAGGTTACTGTCTATAGTCCAACACCAGGTTACTGTCTATAGTCCAACACCAGGTTACTGTCTATAGTCCAACACCAGGTTACTGTCTATAGTCCAACACCAGGTTACTGTCTATAGTCCAACACCAGGTTACTGTCTATAGTCCAACACCAGGTTACTGTCTATAGTCCAACACCAGGTTACTGTCTATAGTCCAACACCAGGTTACTGTCTATAGTCCAACACCAGGTTACTGTCTATAGTCCAACACCAGGTTACTGTCTATAGTCCAACACCAGGTTACATAGTCCAACACCAGGTTACTGTCTATAGTCCAACACCAGGTTACTGTCTATAGTCCAACACCAGGTTACTGTCTATAGTCCAAACAGGTTAGGTTACTATAGTGTCTAGTCCAACACCAGGTTCTATAGTCCAACACCAGGTTACTGTCTATAGTCCAACACCAGGTCCAACTGTCTATAGTCCAACACCAGGTCTATAGTCCAACACCAGGTTACTGTCTATAGTCCAACACCAGGTTACTGTCTCTAGTCCAACACCAGGTATACAATTACTGTCTATAGTCCAACACCAGGTTACTGTCTATAGTCCAACACCAGGTTACTGTCTATAGTCCAACACCAGGTTACTGTCTATAGTCCAACACCAGGTTACTGTCTATAGTCCAACACCAGGTTACTGTCTATAGTCCAACACCAGGTTACTGTCTATAGTCCAACACCAGGTTACTGTCTATAGTCCAACACCAGGTTACTGTCTATAGTCCAACACCAGGTTACTGTCTATAGTCCAACACCAGGTTACTGTCTATAGTCCAACACCAGGTTACTGTCTATAGTCCAACACCAGGTTACTGTCTATAGTCCAACACCAGGTTACTGTCTATAGTCCAACACCAGGTTACTGTCTATAGTCCAACACCAGGTTACTGTCTATAGTCCAACACCAGGTTACTGTCTATAGTCCAACACCAGGTTACTGTCTATAGTCCAACACCAGGTTACTGTCTATAGTCCAACACCAGGTTACTGTCTATAGTCCAACACCAGGTTACTGTCTATAGTCCAACACCAGGTTACTGTCTATAGTCCAACACCAGGTTACTGTCTATAGTCCAACACCAGGTTACTGTCTATAGTCCAACACCAGGTTACTGTCTATAGTCCAACACCAGGTTACTGTCTATAGTCCAACACCAGGTTACTGTCTATAGTCCAACACCAGGTTACTGTCTATAGTCCAACACCAGGTTACTGTCTATAGTCCAACACCAGGTAACAATTACTGTCTATAGTCCAACACCAGGTTACTGTCTATAGTCCAACACCAGGTTACTGTCTATAGTCCAACACCAGGTTACTGTCTATAGTCCAACACCAGGTTACTGTCTATAGTCCAACACCAGGTTACTGTCTATAGTCCAACACCAGGTTACTGTCTATAGTCCAACACCAGGTTACTGTCTATAGTCCAACACCAGGTTACTGTCTATAGTCCAACACCAGGTTACTGTCTAGTACCAGGTTACTGTCCAACACCAGGTTACTGTCTATAGTCCAACACCAGGTTACTGTCTATAGTCCAACACCAGGTTACTGTCTATAGTCCAACACCAGGTTACTGTCTATAGTCCAACACCAGGTTACTGTCTATAGTCCAACACCAGGTTACTGTCTATAGTCCAACACCAGGTCCAACAATTACTGTCTATAGTCCAACACCAGGTTACTGTCTATAGTCCAACACCAGGTTAGGTTACTGTCTATAGTCCAACACCAGGTTACTGTCTATAGTCCAACACCAGGTTACTGTCTATAGTCCAACACCAGGTTACTGTCTATAGTCCAACACCAGGTTACTGTCTATAGTCCAACACCAGGTTACTGTCTATAGTCCAACACCAGGTTACTGTCTATAGTCCAACACCAGGTTACTGTCTATAGTCCAACACCAGGTTACTGTCTATAGTCCAACACCAGGTTACTGTCTATAGTCCAACACCAGGTTACTGTCTATAGTCCAACACCAGGTTACTGTCTATAGTCCAACACCAGGTTACTGTCTATAGTCCAACACCAGGTTACTGTCTATAGTCCAACACCAGGTTACTGTCTATAGTCCAACACCAGGTTACTGTCTATAGTCCAACACCAGGTTACTGTCTCTAGTCCAACACCAGGTAACAATTACTGTCTATAGTCCAACACCAGGTTACTGTCTATAGTCCAACACCAGGTTACTGTCTATAGTCCAACACCAGGTTACTGTCTATAGTCCAACACCAGGTTACTGTCTATAGTCCAACACCAGGTTACTGTCTATAGTCCAACACCAGGTTACTGTCTATAGTCCAACACCAGGTTACTGTCTATAGTCCAACACCAGGTTACTGTCTATAGTCCAACACCAGGTTACTGTCTATAGTCCAACACCAGGTTACTGTCTATAGTCCAACACCAGGTTACTGTCTATAGTCCAACACCAGGTTACTGTCTATAGTCCAACACCAGGTTACTGTCTATAGTCCAACACCAGGTTACTGTCTATAGTCCAACACCAGGTTACTGTCTATAGTCCAACACCAGGTTACTGTCTATAGTCCAACACCAGGTTACTGTCTATAGTCCAACACCAGGTTACTGTCTATAGTCCAACACCAGGTTACTGTCTATAGTCCAACACCAGGTTACTGTCTATAGTCCAACACCAGGTTACTGTCTATAGTCCAACACCAGGTTACTGTCTATAGTCCAACACCAGGTCCAACACCAGGTTACTGTCTATAGTCCAACACCAGGTTACTGTCTATAGTCCAACACCAGGTTACTGTCTATAGTCCAACACCAGGTTACTGTCTATAGTCCAACACCAGGTTACTGTCTAGTCCAACACCAGGTTACTGTCTATAACAACACCAGGTTACTGTCTATAGTCCAACACCAGGTTACTGTCTATAGTCCAACACCAGGTTACTGTCTATAGTCCAACACCAGGTTACTGTCTATAGTCCAACACCAGGTTACTGTCTATAGTCCAACACCAGGTTACTGTCTATAGTCCAACACCAGGTTACTGTCTATAGTCCAACACCAGGTTACTGTCTATAGTCCAACACCAGGTTACTGTCTATAGTCCAACACCAGGTTACTGTCCATAGTCCAACACCAGGTTACTGTCTCTAGTCCAACACCAGGTAACAATTACTGTCTATAGTCCAACACCAGGTTACTGTCTATAGTCCAACACCAGGTTACTGTCTATAGTCCAACACCAGGTTACTGTCTATAGTCCAACACCAGGTAACAATTACTGTCTATAGTCCAACACCAGGTTACTGTCTATAGTCCAACACCAGGTTACTGTCTATAGTCCAACACCGGGTTACTGTCTATAGTCCAACACCAGGTTACTGTCTATAGTCCAACACCAGGTTACTGTCTATAGTCCAACACCAGGTTACTGTCTATAGTCCAACACCAGGTTACTGTCTATAGTCCAACACCAGGTTACTGTCTATAGTCCAACACCAGGTTACTGTCTATAGTCCAACACCAGGTTACTGTCTATAGTCCAACACCAGGTTACTGTCTATAGTCCAACACCAGGTTACTGTCTATAGTCCAACACCAGGTTACTGTCTATAGTCCAACACCAGGTTACTGTCTATAGTCCAACACCAGGTTACTGTCTATAGTCCAACACCAGGTTACTGTCTATAGTCCAACACCAGGTTACTGTCTATAGTCCAACACCAGGTTACTGTCTCTAGTCCAACACCAGGTTACTGTCTATAGTCCAGTCCAACACCAGGTAACAATTACTGTCTATAGTCCAACACCAGGTTACTGTCTCTAGTCCAACACCAGGTAACAATTACTGTCTATAGTCCAACACCAGGTTACAGGTCCAACACCAGGTTTACTGTCTCTAGTCCAACACCAGGTTACTGTCTATAGTCCAACACCAGGTTACTGTCATAGTCCAACACCAGGTTACTGTCTATAGTCCAACACCAGGTTACTGTCTATAGTCCAACACCAGGTAACTGTCTATATTCCAACACCAGCTAACTGTCTATAGTGCAACACCAGGTTACTGTCTATAGTCCAACACCAGGTTACTGTCTATAGACCAACACCAGGTTACTGTCTATAGTCCAACACCAGGTTACTGTCTATAGTCCAACACCAGGTTACTGTCATAGTCCAACACCAGGTTACTGTCTATAGTCCAACACCAGGTTACTGTCTATAGTCCAACACCAGGTTACTGTCTATAGTCCAACACCAGGTTACTGTCTATAGTCCAACACCAGGTTACTGTCTATAGTCCAACACCAGGTTACTGTCTATAGTCCAACACCAGGTTACTGTCTATAGTCCAACACCAGGTTACTGTCTATAGTCCAACACCAGGTTACTGTCTATAGTCCAACACCAGGTTACTGTCCATAGTCCAACACCAGGTTACTGTCTATAGTCCAACACCAGGTTACTGTCTATAGTCCAACACCAGGTTACTGTCTATAGTCCAACACCAGGTTACTGTCTATAGTCCAACACCAGGTTACTGTCTATAGTCCAACACCAGTCCAACACCAGGTTACTGTATAGTCCAACACCAGGTTACTGTCTATAGTCCAACACCAGGTTACTGTCTATAGTCCAACACCAGGTTACTGTCTATAGTCCAACACCAGGTTACTGTCTATAGTCCAACACCAGGTTACTGTCAGGTCCAACACCAGGTTACTGTCTATAGTCCAACACCAGGTTACTGTCTATAGTCCAACACCAGGTTACTGTCTATAGTCCAACACCAGGTTACTGTCTATAGTCCAACACCAGGTTACTGTCTATAGTCCAACACCAGGTTACTGTCTATAGTCCAACACCAGGTTACTGTCTATAGTCCAACACCAGGTTACTGTCTATAGTCCAACACCAGGTTACTGTCTATAGTCCAACACCAGGTTACTGTCTATAGTCCAACACCAGGTTACTGTTCCAACACTGTCTATAGTCCAACACCAGGTTACTGTCTATAGTCCAACACCAGGTTACTGTCTATAGTCCAACACCAGGTCCAAACCAGGTTACTGTCTATAGTCCAACACCAGGTAACAATTACTGTCTATAGTCCAACACCAGGTTACTGTCTATAGTCCAACACCAGGTTACTGTCTATAGTCCAACACCAGGTTACTGTCTATAGTCCAACACCAGGTTACTGTCTATAGTCCAACACCAGGTTACTGTCTATAGTCCAACACCAGGTATAGTCCAACACCTGTCTATAGTCCAACACCAGGTTACTGTCTATAGTCCAACACCAGGTTACTGTCTATAGTCCAACACCAGGTTACTGTCTATAGTCCAACACCAGGTTACTGTCTATAGTCCAACACCAGGTTACTGTCTATAGTCCAACACCAGGTTACTGTCTATAGTCCAACACCAGGTTACTGTCTATAGTCCAACACCAGGTTACTGTCTATAGTCCAACACCAGGTTACTGTCTATAGTCCAACACCAGGTTACTGTCTATAGTCCAACACCAGGTTACTGTCTATAGTCCAACACCAGGTTACTGTCTAGTAGTCCAATAGTCCAACACCAGGTTACTGTCTATAGTCCAACACCAGGTTACTGTCTATAGTCCAACACCAGGTTACTGTCTATAGTCCAACACCAGGTTACTGTCTATAGTCCAACACCAGGTTACTGTCTATAGTCCAACACCAGGTTACTGTCTATAGTCCAACACCAGGTTACTGTCAAGTTACTGTCTATAGTCCAACACCAGGTTACTGTCTATAGTCCAACACCAGGTTACTGTCTATAGTCCAACACCAGGTTACTGTCTATAGTCCAACACCAGGTTACTGTCTATAGTCCAACACCAGGTTACTGTCTATAGTCCAACACCAGGTTACTGTCTATAGTCCAACACCAGGTTACTGTCTATAGTCCAACACCAGGTTACTGTCTATAGTCCAACACCAGGTTACTGTCTATAGTCCAACACCAGGTTACTGTCTATAGTCCAACACCAGGTTACTGTCTATAGTCCAACACCAGGTTACTGTCTATAGTCCAACACCAGGTTACTGTCTATAGTCCAACACCAGGTAACAATTACTGTCTATAGTCCAACACCAGGTTACTGTCTATAGTCCAACACCAGGTTACTGTCTATAGTCCAACACCAGGTTACTGTCTATAGTCCAACACCAGGTTACTGTCTATAGTCCAACACCAGGTTACTGTCATAGTCCAACACCAGGTTAGTCCTGTTACTGTCTATAGTCCAACACCAGGTTACTGTCTATAGTCCAACACCAGGTTACTGTCTATAGTCCAACACCAACACCAGGTTACTGTCTATAGTCCAACACCAGGTTACTGTCTATAGTCCAACACCAGGTTACTGTCTATAGTCCAACACCAGGTTACTGTCTATAGTCCAACACCAGGTTACTGTCTATAGTCCAACACCAGGTTACTGTCTATAGTCCAACACCAGGTTACTGTCTATAGTCCAACACCAGGTTACTGTCTATAGTCCAACACCAGGTTACTGTCTATAGTCCAACACCAGGTTACTGTCTATAGTCCAACACCAGGTTACTGTCTATAGTCCAACACCAGGTTACTGTCTATAGTCCAACACCAGGTAGTCCAACAAGGTTACTGTCTATAGTCCAACACCAGGTTACTGTCTATAGTCCAACACCAGGTTACTGTCTATAGTCCAACACCAGGTTACTGTCTATAGTCCAACACCAGGTTACTGTCTATAGTCCAACACCAGGTCCAACACCAGGTTACTGTCTATAGTCCAACACCAGGTTACTGTCTATAGTCCAACACCAGGTTACTGTCTATAGTCCAACACCAGGTTACTGTCTATAGTCCAACACCAGGTTACTGTCTATAGTCCAACACCAGGTTACTGTCTATAGTCCAACACCAGGTTACTGTCTATAGTCCAACACCAGGTTACTGTCTATAGTCCAACACCAGGTTACTGTCTATAGTCCAACACCAGGTTACTGTCTATAGTCCAACACCAGGTTACTGTCTATAGTCCAACACCAGGTTACTGTCTATAGTCCAACACCAGGTTACTGTCTATAGTCCAACACCAGGTTACTGTCTATAGTCCAACACCAGGTTACTGTCTATAGTCCAACACCAGGTTACTGTCTATAGTCCAACACCAGGTTACTGTCTCTAGTCCAACACCAGGTTACTGTCTATAGTCCAACACCAGGTTACTGTCTATAGTCCAACACCAGGTTACTGTCTATAGTCCAACACCAGGTAACAATTACTGTCTATAGTCCAACACCAGGTTACTGTCTATAGTCCAACACCAGGTTACTGTCTATAGTCCAACACCAGGTTACTGTCTATAGTCCAACACCAGGTTACTGTCTATAGTCCAACACCAGGTTACTGTCTATAGTCCAACACCAGGTTACTGTCTATAGTCCAACACCAGGTTACTGTCTATAGTCCAACACCAGGTTACTGTCTATAGTCCAACACCAGGTTACTGTCTATAGTCCAACACCAGGTTACTGTCTATAGTCCAACACCAGGTTACTGTCTATAGTCCAACACCAGGTTACTGTCTATAGTCCAACACCAGGTTACTGTCTATAGTCCAACACCAGGTTACTGTCTATAGTCCAACACCAGGTTACTGTCTATAGTCCAACACCAGGTTACTGTCTATAGTCCAACACCAGGTTACTGTCTATAGTCCAACACCAGGTTACTGTCTATAGTCCAACACCAGGTTACTGTCTATAGTCCAACACCATAGTCCAACACCAGGTTACTGTCTATAGTCCAACACCAGGTTACTGTCTATAGTCCAACACCAGGTTACTGTCTATAGTCCAACACCAGGTTACTGTCTATAGTCCAACACCAGGTTACTGTCTATAGTCCAACACCAGGTTACTGTCTATAGTCCAACACCAGGTTACTGTCTATAGTCCAACACCAGGTTACTGTCTATAGTCCAACACCAGGTTACTGTCTATAGTCCAACACCAGGTTACTGTCTATAGTCCAACACCAGGTTACTGTCTCTAGTCCAACACCAGGTTACTGTCTATAGTCCAACACCAGGTTACTGTCTATAGTCCAACACCAGGTTACTCTCTATAGTCCAACACCAGGTTACTGTCTATAGTCCAACACCAGGTTACTGTCTATAGTCCAACACCAGGTTACTGTCTATAGTCCAACACCAGGTTACTGTCTATAGTCCAACACCAGGTTACTGTCTATAGTCCAACACCAGGTTACTGTCTATAGTCCAACACCAGGTTACTGTCTATAGTCCAACACCAGGTTACTGTCTATAGTCCAACACCAGGTTACTGTCTATAGTCCAACACCAGGTTACTGTCTATAGTCCAACACCAGGTTACTGTCTATAGTCCAACACCAGGTTACTGTCTATAGTCCAACACCAGGTTACTGTCTATAGTCCAACACCAGGTTACTGTCTATAGTCCAACACCAGGTTACTGTCTATAGTCCAACACCAGGTTACTGTCTATAGTCCAACACCAGGTTACTGTCTATAGTCCAACACCAGGTTACTGTCTATAGTCCAACACCAGGTTACTGTCTATAGTCCAACACCAGGTTACTGTCTATAGTCCAACACCAGGTTACTGTCTATAGTCCAACACCAGGTTACTGTCTATAGTCCAACACCAGGTTACTGTCTATAGTCCAACACCAGGTTACTGTCTATAGTCCAACACCAGGTTAATAGTCCAACACCAGGTTACTGTCTATAGTCCAACACCAGGTTACTGTCTATAGTCCAACACCAGGTTACTGTCTATAGTCCAACACCAGGTTACTGTCTATAGTCCAACACCAGGTTACTGTCTATAGTCCAACACCAGGTTACTGTCTATAGTCCAACACCAGGTTACTGTCTATAGTCCAACACCAGGTTACTGTCTATAGTCCAACACCAGGTTACTGTCTATAGTCCAACACCAGGTTACTGTCTATAGTCCAACACCAGGTTACTGTCTATAGTCCAACACCAGGTTACTGTCTATAGTCCAACACCAGGTTACTGTCTATAGTCCAACACCAGGTTACTGTCTATAGTCCAACACCAGGTTACTGTCTATAGTCCAACACTGTCAGGTCCAACACCAGGTTACTGTCTATAGTCCAACACCAGGTTACTGTCTATAGTCCAACACCAGGTTACTGTCTATAGTCCAACACCAGGTTACTGTCTATAGTCCACCAGGTTACTGTCTATAGTCCAACACCAGGTTACTACTGTCTATAGTCCAACACCAGGTTACTGTCTATAGTCCAACACCAGGTTACTGTCTATAGTCCAACACCAGGTTACTGTCTATAGTCCAACACCAGGTTACTGTCTATAGTCCAACACCAGGTTACTGTCTATAGTCCAACACCAGGTTACTGTCTATAGTCCAACACCAGGTTACTGTCTATAGTCCAACACCAGGTTACTGTCTATAGTCCAACACCAGGTTACTGTCTATAGTCCAACACCAGGTTACTGTCTATAGTCCAACACCAGGTTACTGTCTATAGTCCAACACCAGGTTACTGTCTATAGTCCAACAACAGGTTACTGTCTATAGTCCAACACCAGGTTACTGTCTATAGTCAACACCAGGTTACTGTCTATAGTCCAACACCAGGTTACTGTCTATAGTCCAACACCAGGTTACTGTCTATAGTCCAACACCAGGTTACTGTCTATAGTCCAACACCAGGTTACTGTCTATAGTCCAACACCAGGTTACTGTCTATAGTCCAACACCAGGTTACTGTCTATAGTCCAACACCAGGTTACTGTCTATAGTCCAACACCAGGTTACTGTCTATAGTCCAACACCAGGTTACTGTCTATAGTCCAACACCAGGTTACTGTCTATAGTCCAACACCAGGTTACTGTCTATAGTCCAACACCAGGTTACTGTCTAGTCCAATAGTCCTATAGTCCAACACCAGGTTACTGTCTATAGTCCAACACCAGGTTACTGTCTATAGTCCAACACCAGGTTACTGTCTATAGTCCAACACCAGGTTACTGTCTATAGTCCAACACCAGGTTACTGTCTATAGTCCAACACCAGGTTACTGTCTATAGTCCAACACCAGGTTACTGTCTATAGTCCAACACCAGGTTACTGTCTATAGTCCAACACCAGGTTACTGTCTATAGTCCAACACCAGGTTACTGTCTATAGTCCAACACCAGGTTACTGTCTATAGTCCAACACCAGGTAACAATTACTGTCTATAGTCCAACACCAGGTTACTGTCTATAGTCCAACACCAGGTTACTGTCTATAGTCCAACACCAGGTTACTGTCTATAGTCCAACACCAGGTTACTGTCTATAGTCCAACACCAGGTTACTGTCTATAGTCCAACACCAGGTTACTGTCTATAGTCCAACACCAGGTTACTGTCTATAGTCCAACACCAGGTTACTGTCTATAGTCCAACACCAGGTTACTGTCTATAGTCCAACACCAGGTTACTCCATAGTCCAACACCAGGTTACTGTCTATAGTCCAACACCAGGTTACTGTCTATAGTCCAACACCAGGTTACTGTCTATAGTCCAACACCAGGTTACTGTCTATAGTCCAACACCAGGTTACTGTCTATAGTCCAACACCAGGTTACTGTCTATAGTCCAACACCAACACCAGGTTACTGTCTATAGTCCAACACCAGGTTACTGTCTATAGTCCAACACCAGGTAACAAGGTTACTGTCTATAGTCCAACACCAGGTTACTGTCTATAGTCCAACACCAGGTTACTGTCTATAGTCCAACACCAGGTTACTGTCTATAGTCCAACACCAGGTTACTGTCTATAGTCCAACACCAGGTTACTGTCTATAGTCCAACACCAGGTTACTGTCTATAGTCCAACACCAGGTTACTGTCTATAGTCCAACACCAGGTTACTGTCTATAGTCCAACACCAGGTTACTGTCTATAGTCCAACACCAGGTTACTGTCTATAGTCCAACACCAGGTTACTGTCTATAGTCCAACACCAGGTTACTGTCTATAGTCCAACACCAGGTTACTGTCTATAGTCCAACACCAGGTTACTGTCTATAGTCCAACACCAGGTTACTGTCTATAGTCCAACACCAGGTAACAATTACTGTCTATAGTCCAACACCAGGTTACTATAGTCCAACACCAGGTTACTGTCTATAGTCCAACACCAGGTTACTGTCTATAGTCCAACACCAGGTTACTGTCTATAGTCCAACACCAGGGTCTATAGTCCAACACCAGGTTACTGTCTATAGTCCAACACCAGGTTACTGTCTATAGTCCAACACCAGGTTACTGTCTATAGTCCAACACCAGGTTACTGTCTATAGTCCAACACCAGGTTACTGTCTATAGTCCAACACCAGGTTACTGTCTATAGTCCAACACCAGGTTACTGTCTATAGTCCAACACCAGGTTACTGTCTATAGTCCAACACCAGGTTACTGTCTATAGTCCAACACCAGGTTACTGTCTATAGTCCAACACCAGGTTACTGTCTATAGTCCAACACCAGGTTACTGTCTATAGTCCAACACCAGGTCCAACACCAGGTTACTGTCTATAGTCCAACACCAGGTTACTGTCTATAGTCCAACACCAGGTTACTGTCTATAGTCCAACACCAGGTTACTGTCTATAGTCCAACACCAGGTTACTGTCTATAGTCCAACACCAGGTTACTGTCTATAGTCCAACACCAGGTTACTGTCTATAGTCCAACACCAGGTAACAAGGTTACTGTCTATAGTCCAACACCAGGTTACTGTCTATAGTCCAACACCAGGTTACTGTCTATAGTCCAACACCAGGTTACTGTCTATAGTCCAACACCAGGTTACTGTCTATAGTCCAACACCAGGTTACTATAGTCCAACACCAGGTTACTGTCTATAGTCCAACACCAGGTTACTGTCTCCAACACCAGGTTAGTCCAACACCAGGTTACTGTCTATAGTCCAACACCAGGTTACTGTCTATAGTCCAACACCAGGTTACTGTCTATAGTCCAACACCAGGTTACTGTCTATAGTCCAACACCAGGTTACTGTCTCAGGTTAGTCCAACACCAGGTTACTGTCTATAGTCCAACACCAGGTTACTGTCTATAGTCCAACACCAGGTTACTGTCTCTAGTCCAACACCAGGTTACTGTCTCTAGTCCAACACCAGGTAACAAGGTTACTGTCTATAGTCCAACACCAGGTTACTGTCTCTAGTCCAACACCAGGTAACAATTCCAACACCAGGTAACAATTACTGTCTATAGTCCAACACCAGGTCTCTAGTCCAACACCAGGTTACTGTCTATAGTCCAACACCAGGTTACTGTCTCTAGTCCAACACCAGGTAACAATTACTTTCTATAGTCCAACACCAGGTAACAATTACTGTCTATAGTCCAACACCAGGTTACTGTCTATAGTCCAACACCAGGTTACTGTCCATAGTCCAACACCAGGTTACTGTCTATAGTCCAACACCAGGTAACTGTCTATATTCCAACACCAGCTAACTGTCTATAGTGCAACACCAGGTTACTGTCTATAGTCCAACACCAGGTTACTGTCTATAGTCCAACACCAGGTTACTGTCTATAGTCCAACACCAGGTTACTGTCTATAGTCCAACACCAGGTTACTGTCTATAGTCCAACACCAGGTTACTGTCCATAGTCCAACACCAGGTTACTGTCTATAGTCCAACACCAGGTTACTGTCTATAGTCCAACACCAGGTTACTGTTCTATAGTCCAACACCAGGTTACTGTCTATAGTCCAACACCAGGTTACTGTCTATAGTCCAACACCAGGTTACTGTCTATAGTCCAACACCAGGTTACTGTCTATAGTCCAACACCAGGTTACTGTCTATAGTCCAACACCAGGTTACTGTCCAACACCAGGTTCCTATAGTCCAACACCAGGTTACTGTCTATAGTCCAACACCAGGTTACTGTCTATAGTCCAACACCAGGTTACTGTCTATAGTCCAACACCAGGTTACTGTCTATAGTCCAACACCAGGTTACTGTCTATAGTCCAACACCAGGTTACTGTCTATAGTCCAACACCAGGTTACTGTCTATAGTCCAACACCAGGTTACTGTCTATAGTCCAACACCAGGTTACTGTCTATAGTCCAACACCAGGTTACTGTCTATAGTCCAACACCAGGTTACTGTCTATAGTCCAACACCAGGTTACTGTCTATAGTCCAACACCAGGTTACTGTCTATAGTCCAACACCAGGTTACTGTCTATAGTCCAACACCAGGTTACTGTCTATAGTCCAACACCAGGTTACTGTCTATAGTCCAACACCAGGTTACTGTCTATAGTCCAACACCAGGTTACTGTCCATAGTCCAACACCAGGTTACTGTCTCTAGTCCAACACCAGGTAACAATTACTGTCTATAGTCCAACACCAGGTTACTGTCTATAGTCCAACACCAGGTTACTGTCTATAGTCCAACACCAGGTTACTGTCTATAGTCCAACACCAGGTAACAATTCCTGTCTATAGTCCAACACCAGGTTACTGTCTATAGTCCAACACCAGGTAACAATTACTGTCTATAGTCCAACACCGGGTTACTGTCTATAGTCCAACACCAGGTTACTGTCTATAGTCCAACACCAGGTTACTGTCTATAGTCCAACACCAGGTTACTGTCTATAGTCCAACACCAGGTTACTGTCTATAGTCCAACACCAGGTTACTGTCTATAGTCCAACACCAGGTTACTGTCTATAGTCCAACACCAGGTTACTGTCTATAGTCCAACACCAGGTTACTGTCTATAGTCCAACACCAGGTTACTGTCTCTAGTCCAACACCAGGTTACTGTCTCTAGTCCAACACCAGGTAACAATTACTGTCTATAGTCCAACACCAGGTTACTGTCTATAGTCCAACACCAGGTAACAATTACTGTCTATAGTCCAACACCAGGTTACTGTCTCTAGTCCAACACCAGGTTACTGTCTATAGTCCAACACCAGGTAACAATTACTGTCTCTAGTCCAACACCAGGTTACTGTCTATAGTCCAACACCAGGTTACTGTCCATAGTCCAACACCAGGTTACTGTCTATAGTCCAACACCAGGTAACTGTCTATATTCCAACACCAGCTAACTGTCTATAGTGCAACACCAGGTTACTGTCTATAGTCCAACACCAGGTTACTGTCTATAGACCAACACCAGGTTACTGTCTATAGTCCAACACCAGGTTACTGTCTATAGTCCAACACCAGGTTACTGTCTATAGTCCAACACCAGGTTACTGTCCATAGTCCAACACCAGGTTACTGTCTATAGTCCAACACCAGGTTACTGTCTATAGTCCAACACCAGGTTACTGTCTATAGTCCAACACCAGGTTACTGTCTATAGTCCAACACCAGGTTACTGTCTATAGTCCAACACCAGGTTACTGTCTATAGTCCAACACCAGGTTACTGTCCAACACCAGGTTACTGTCCATAGTCCAACACCAGGTTACAGTCTATAGTCCAACACCAGGTTACTGTCTATAGTCCAACACCAGGTTACTGTCTATAGTCCAACACCAGGTTACTGTCCATAGTCCAACACCAGGTTACAGTCTATAGTCCAACACGGATGCCTGGTGCGTGGGGCACTGGTGGTACTGGCCAGATGACACGAACCTCAGGGCGAGCGAGGAGCAGACACAGGACTTACTGGACTGGTGAGACGCACTGGAGGCCTGATGCGTGGGGCCGGTACAGGTGGTACCGGACAGGTGACATGCACTTCAGGGTGAGTGCGGGGAGAAGGAACAGGACGTACTGGGCTGTGAAGGCCCACCGGTGACCTGGTGCGTATAGCCTGCATCAATGGTACCGGTTTGATGACACACCTCGCACGACAAGTGCGAGGAGCTAGCACAGGACGCACTGGGCTGTGGAGGCACACTGGAGACCTGGTGTGTATAGCCTGCATCAATGGTACTGGTTCGATGACACACCTCGCACGACAAGTGCGAGGAGCTAGCACAGGACGTACTGGGCTGTGGAGGCACACTGGAGACCTGGTGCGTAGAGCCGGCATCAATGGTACTGGTTCGATGACACACCTCGCACGACAAGTGCGAGGAGCTAGCACAGGACGTACTGGGCTGTGGAGGCGTACATCTGGGCGAGTGCGAGGAGCAGGCACAGGACATACCGGCCTGGGAAGGCGCACTGGAGGCCTGATGCGTGGGACCGGCACAGATTTCACCGGACTGGTAACGTTCCTCCAAACACCTGCTTTGCCGCATACTCCTCACCAACTCCATTCTCCGGTATCCCTCCTCGCACTGTTCTATTGACTCCCAGGCGGGAATCTAGGGTGGCAGGGTAGCCTAGTGGTTAGAGCGTTGGACTAGTGACCGGAAGGTTGCAAGTTCAAATGCCCGAGCTGACAAGGTACAAATCTGTCGTTCTGCCCCTGAACAGTCAGTTAACCCACTGTTCCTAGGCCGTCATTGAAAATAAGAATTTGTTCTTAACTGACTTGCCTAGTTAAATAAAGGTAAAAATAAAATCTGGCACTCTCCCTGGGTCGACCGACCACCTCTCTACCTCCTCCCATGTTGTCACTGATTCACTGATTCACACCTCGGCATTGCCGACCACCCCCGTGTGGCTCCCCCCCAAAAAACAATTTTGGGCTGTTTTTTGGGCTTTCCTTGTGGCCGAGAACCCCGGCGTCGCTGTCCTCCCTTCTCTCCTTGCGTCTGCTGTGACTCCTGCCACGGAAGGATCTCCTTTCCTCGCTTCTCTCATTGCTTCTGCTGTGACTCCTGCCACGGAAG
>NW_027037387.1:0-19159 GCF_034236695.1 Oncorhynchus nerka
CTGAGCATGTGTCTGTTAGGCCTCTGAGCATGTGTCTGTTAGGCCTCTGAGCATGTGTCTGTTAGGCCTCTGAGTATGTGTCTGTTAGGGCCTCTGAGTATGTGTCTGTTAGGCCTCTGAGTATGTGTCTGTTAGGCCTCTGAGCATGTGTCTGTTAGGCCTCTGAGTATGTGTCTGTTAGGGCCTCTGAGTATGTGTCTGTTAGGCCTCTGAGCATGTGTCTGTTAGGGCCTCTGAGTATGTGTCTGTTATGGCCTCTGAGCATGTGTCTGTTAGGCCTCTGAGCATGTGTCTGTTAAGGCCTCTGAGCATGTGTCTGTTAAGGCCTCTGAGCATGTGTCTGTTATGCCTCTGAGTATGTGTCTGTTAGGCCTCTGAGCATGTGTCTGTTAAGGCCTCTGAACATGTGTCTGTTAGGCCTCTGAGTATGTGTCTGTTAGGCCTCTGAGCATGTGTCTGTTAGGCCTCTGAGCATGTGTCTGTTAGGCCTCTGAGCATGTGTCTGTTAAGGCCTCTGAGCATGTGTCTGTTAAGGCCTCTGAGCATGTGTCTGTTAAGGCCTCTGAGCATGTGTCTGTTATGGCCTCTGAGCATGTGTCTGTTAGGCCTCTGAGCATGTGTCTGTTAAGGCCTCTGAGCATGTGTCTGTTAAGGCCTCTGAGCATGTGTCTGTTATGGCCTCTGAGCATGTTTCTGTTATGCCTCTGAGCATGTTTCTGTTATGCCTCTGAGCATGTTTCTGTTAAGGCCTCTGAGTATGTGTCTGTTAAGGCCTCTGAGCATGTGTCTGTTAAGGCCTCTGAGCATGTGTCTGTTAGGCCTCTGAGCATGTGTCTGTTAGGCCTCTGAGCATGTGTCTGTTAGGCCTCTGAGTATGTGTCTGTTAGGGCCTCTGAGTATGTGTCTGTTAGGCCTCTGAGTATGTGTCTGTTAAGGCCTCTGAGCATGTGTCTGTTAAGGCCTCTGAGTATGTGTCTGTTATGCCTCTGAGCATGTGTCTGTTAGGCCTCTGAGCATGTGTCTGTTAGGCCTCTGAGCATGTGTCTGTTAGGCCTCTGAGCATGTGTCTGTTAGGCCTCTGAGCATGTGTCTGTTAGGCCTCTGAGCATGTGTCTGTTAGGCCTCTGAGCATGTGTCTGTTAAGGCCTCTGAGCATGTGTCTGTTAAGGCCTCTGAGTATGTGTCTGTTATGCCTCTGAGCATGTGTCTGTTAGGCCTCTGAGCATGTGTCTGTTAGGCCTCTGAGCATGTGTCTGTTAGGCCTCTGAGCATGTGTCTGTTAGGCCTCTGAGCATGTGTCTGTTAGGCCTCTGAGCATGTGTCTGTTAGGCCTCTGAGCATGTGTATGTTAGGCCTCTGAGCATGTGTCTGTTAAGGCCTCTGAGCATGTGTCTGTTAAGGCCTCTGAGCATGTGTCTGTTAGGCCTCTGAGCATGTGTCTGTTTTGGCCTCTGAGCATGTGTCTGTTATGCCTCTGAGCATGTGTCTGTTAGGCCTCTGAGCATGTGTCTGTTAAGGCCTCTGAGCATGTGTCTGTTAAGGCCTCTGAGCATGTGTCTGTTAGGCCTCTGAGCATGTGTCTGTTAAGGCCTCTGAGCATGTGTCTGTTAAGGCCTCTGAGCATGTGTCTGTTAAGGCCTCTGAGCATGTGTCTGTTAAGGCCTCTGAGCATGTGTCTGTTAGGCCTCTGAGCATGTGTCTGTTAAGGCCTCTGAGCATGTGTCTGTTAGGCCTCTGAGCATGTGTCTGTTAGGCCTCTGAGCATGTGTCTGTTAGGCCTCTGAGCATGTGTCTGTTAGGCCTCTGAGCATGTGTCTGTTAGGCCTCTGAGCATGTGTCTGTTATGCCTCTGAGCATGTGTCTGTTAAGGCCTCTGAGCATGTGTCTGTTAGGCCTCTGAGCATGTGTCTGTTAAGGCCTCTGAGCATGTGTCTGTTAAGGCCTCTGAGCATGTGTCTGTTAAGGCCTCTGAGCATGTGTCTGTTAGGCCTCTGAGCATGTGTCTGTTAGGCCTCTGAGCATGTGTCTGTTAAGGCCTCTGAGCATGTGTCTGTTAGGCCTCTGAGCATGTGTCTGTTAAGGCCTCTGAGTATGTGTCTGTTAGGCCTCTGAGCATGTGTCTGTTAAGGCCTCTGAACATGTGTCTGTTAGGCCTCTGAGTATGTGTCTGTTAGGCCTCTGAGCATGTGTCTGTTAAGGCCTCTGAGCATGTGTCTGTTAAGGCCTCTGAGCATGTGTCTGTTAGGCCTCTGAGCATGTGTCTGTTAGGCCTCTGAGCATGTGTCTGTTAGGCCTCTGAGCATGTGTCTGTTAAGGCCTCTGAGCATGTGTCTGTTAAGGCCTCTGAGCATGTGTCTGTTAAGGCCTCTGAGCATGTGTCTGTTAGGCCTCTGAGCATGTGTCTGTTAGGCCTCTGAGCATGTGTCTGTTAAGGCCTCTGAGCATGTGTCTGTTAAGGCCTCTGAGCATGTGTCTGTTATGGCCTCTGAGCATGTGTCTGTTAAGGCCTCTGAGCATGTGTCTGTTAAGCCTCTGAGCATGTGTCTGTTAGGCCTCTGAGCATGTGTCTGTTATGGCCTCTGAGCATGTGTCTGTTAAGGCCTCTGAGCATGTGTCTGTTAGGCCTCTGAGCATGTGTCTGTTAAGGCCTCTGAGCATGTGTCTGTTAAGGCCTCTGAGTATGTGTCTGTTATGCCTCTGAGCATGTGTCTGTTAGGCCTCTGAGCATGTGTCTGTTAGGCCTCTGAGCATGTGTCTGTTGCCTCTCTGTCTGTTAGGCCTCTGAGCATGTGTCTGTTAGGCCTCTGAGCATGTGTCTGTTGAGCATGTGTCTGTTAGGCCTCTGAGCATGTGTCTGTTAGCATGTGTCTGTTAGGCCTCTGAGCATGTGTCTGTTAGGCCTCTGAGCATGTGTCTGTTAAGGCCTCTGAGCATGTGTCTGTTAGGCCTCTGAGCATGTGTCTGTTAAGGCCTCTGAGCATGTGTCTGTTAGGCCTCTGAGCATGTGTCTGTTATGCCTCTGAGCATGTGTCTGCATGTGTCTGTTAGGCCTCTGAGCATGTGTCTGTTAAGGCCTCTGAGCATGTGTCTGTTAGGCCTCTGAGCATGTGTCTGTTAAGGCCTCTGAGCATGTGTCTGTTAAGGCCTCTGAGCATGTGTCTGTTAGGCCTCTGAGCATGTGTCTGTTAGGCCTCTGAGCATGTGTCTGTTAGGCCTCTGAGCATGTGTCTGTTAGGCCTCTGAGCATGTGTCTGTTATGCCTCTGAGCATGTGTCTGTTAAGGCCTCTGAGCATGTGTCTGTTAAGGCCTCTGAGCATGTGTCTGTTAAGGCCTCTGAGCATGTGTCTGTTAAGGCCTCTGAGCATGTGTCTGTTAGGCCTCTGAGCATGTGTCTGTTAAGGCCTCTGAGCATGTGTCTGTTAGGCCTCTGAGCATGTGTCTGTTAAGGCCTCTGAGCATGTGTCTGTTAGGCCTCTGAGCATGTGTCTGTTAGGCCTCTGAGCATGTGTCTGTTAGGCCTCTGAGCATGTGTCTGTTAGGCCTCTGAGCATGTGTCTGTTATGCCTCTGAGCATGTGTCTGTTAAGGCCTCTGAGCATGTGTCTGTTAGGCCTCTGAGCATGTGTCTGTTAAGGCCTCTGAGCATGTGTCTGTTAAGGCCTCTGAGCATGTGTCTGTTAAGGCCTCTGAGCATGTGTCTGTTAGGCCTCTGAGCATGTGTCTGTTAGGCCTCTGAGCATGTGTCTGTTAAGGCCTCTGAGCATGTGTCTGTTAGGCCTCTGAGCATGTGTCTGTTAAGGCCTCTGAGCATGTGTCTGTTAGGCCTCTGAGCATGTGTCTGTTAAGGCCTCTGAGCATGTGTCTGTTAGGCCTCTGAGCATGTGTCTGTTAAGGCCTCTGAGCATGTGTCTGTTATGGCTCTGAGCATGTGTCTGTTAAGGCCTCTGAGCATGTGTCTGTTAGGCCTCTGAGCATGTGTCTGTTAGGCCTCTGAGCATGTGTCTGTTAAGGCCTCTGAGCATGTGTCTGTTAAGGCCTCTGAGCATGTGTCTGTTATGCCTCTGAGCATGTGTCTGTTATGCCTCTGAGCATGTGTCTGTTAAGGCCTCTGAGCATGTGTCTGTTATGGCCTCTGAGCATGTGTCTGTTAAGGCCTCTGAGCATGTGTCTGTTAAGGCCTCTGAGCATGTGTCTGTTAGGCCTCTGAGCATGTGTCTGTTAGGCCTCTGAGCATGTGTCTGTTAAGGCCTCTGAGCATGTGTCTGTTAAGGCCTCTGAGCATGTGTCTGTTAGGCCTCTGAGCATGTGTCTGTTAGGCCTCTGAGCATGTGTCTGTTAGGCCTCTGAGCATGTGTCTGTTAGGCCTCTGAGCATGTGTCTGTTAGGCCTCTGAGCATGTGTCTGTTAGGCCTCTGAGCATGTGTCTGTTAGGCCTCTGAGCATGTGTCTGTTAGGCCTCTGAGCATGTGTCTGTTATGCCTCTGAGCATGTGTCTGTTAGGCCTCTGAGCATGTGTCTGTTAAGGCCTCTGAGCATGTGTCTGTTAAGGCCTCTGAGTATGTGTCTGTTATGCCTCTGAGCATGTGTCTGTTAGGCCTCTGAGCATGTGTCTGTTAGGCCTCTGAGCATGTGTCTGTTAGGCCTCTGAGCATGTGTCTGTTAGGCCTCTGAGCATGTGTCTGTTAGGCCTCTGAGCATGTGTCTGTTAGGCCTCTGAGCATGTGTCTGTTAGGCCTCTGAGCATGTGTCTGTTAAGGCCTCTGAGCATGTGTCTGTTAGGCCTCTGAGCATGTGTCTGTTAGGCCTCTGAGCATGTGTCTGTTATGGCCTCTGAGCATGTGTCTGTTATGCCTCTGAGCATGTGTCTGTTAGGCCTCTGAGCATGTGTCTGTTAAGGCCTCTGAGCATGTGTCTGTTAAGGCCTCTGAGCATGTGTCTGTTAGGCCTCTGAGCATGTGTCTGTTAGGCCTCTGAGCATGTGTCTGTTATGCCTCTGAGCATGTGTCTGTTAAGGCCTCTGAGCATGTGTCTGTTAAGGCCTCTGAGCATGTGTCTGTTAAGGCCTCTGAGCATGTGTCTGTTAGGCCTCTGAGCATGCGTCTGTTAGGCCTCTGAGCATGTGTCTGTTAAGGCCTCTGAGCATGTGTCTGTTAGGCCTCTGAGCATGTGTCTGTTAAGGCCTCTGAGCATGTGTCTGTTAGGCCTCTGAGCATGTGTCTGTTAAGGCCTCTGAGCATGTGTCTGTTAGGCCTCTGAGCATGTGTCTGTTAAGGCCTCTGAGCATGTGTCTGTTATGGCTCTGAGCATGTGTCTGTTAAGGCCTCTGAGCATGTGTCTGTTAGGCCTCTGAGCATGTGTCTGTTAGGCCTCTGAGCATGTGTCTGTTAAGGCCTCTGAGCATGTGTCTGTTAAGGCCTCTGAGCATGTGTCTGTTATGCCTCTGAGCATGTGTCTGTTATGCCTCTGAGCATGTGTCTGTTAAGGCCTCTGAGCATGTGTCTGTTATGGCCTCTGAGCATGTGTCTGTTAAGGCCTCTGAGCATGTGTCTGTTAAGGCCTCTGAGCATGTGTCTGTTAGGCCTCTGAGCATGTGTCTGTTAGGCCTCTGAGCATGTGTCTGTTAAGGCCTCTGAGCATGTGTCTGTTAAGGCCTCTGAGCATGTGTCTGTTAGGCCTCTGAGCATGTGTCTGTTAGGCCTCTGAGCATGTCTGTTAGGCCTCTGAGCATGTGTCTGTTAGGCCTCTGAGCATGTGTCTGTTAGGCCTCTGAGCATGTGTCTGTTATGCCTCTGAGCATGTGTCTGTTAGGCCTCTGAGCATGTGTCTGTTAAGGCCTCTGAGCATGTGTCTGTTAAGGCCTCTGAGTATGTGTCTGTTATGCCTCTGAGCATGTGTCTGTTAGGCCTCTGAGCATGTGTCTGTTAGGCCTCTGAGCATGTGTCTGTTAGGCCTCTGAGCATGTGTCTGTTAGGCCTCTGAGCATGTGTCTGTTAGGCCTCTGAGCATGTGTCTGTTAGGCCTCTGAGCATGTGTCTGTTAGGCCTCTGAGCATGTGTCTGTTAAGGCCTCTGAGCATGTGTCTGTTAGGCCTCTGAGCATGTGTCTGTTAGGCCTCTGAGCATGTGTCTGTTATGGCCTCTGAGCATGTGTCTGTTATGCCTCTGAGCATGTGTCTGTTAGGCCTCTGAGCATGTGTCTGTTAAGGCCTCTGAGCATGTGTCTGTTAGGCCTCTGAGCATGTGTCTGTTAAGGCCTCTGAGCATGTGTCTGTTATGGCTCTGAGCATGTGTCTGTTAAGGCCTCTGAGCATGTGTCTGTTAGGCCTCTGAGCATGTGTCTGTTAGGCCTCTGAGCATGTGTCTGTTAAGGCCTCTGAGCATGTGTCTGTTAAGGCCTCTGAGCATGTGTCTGTTATGCCTCTGAGCATGTGTCTGTTATGCCTCTGAGCATGTGTCTGTTAAGGCCTCTGAGCATGTGTCTGTTATGGCCTCTGAGCATGTGTCTGTTAAGGCCTCTGAGCATGTGTCTGTTAAGGCCTCTGAGCATGTGTGTCTGTTAGGCCTCTGAGCATGTGTCTGTTAGGCCTCTGAGCATGTGTCTGTTAAGGCCTCTGAGCATGTGTCTGTTAAGGCCTCTGAGCATGTGTCTGTTAGGCCTCTGAGCATGTGTCTGTTAGGCCTCTGAGCATGTGTCTGTTAGGCCTCTGAGCATGTGTCTGTTAGGCCTCTGAGCATGTGTCTGTTAGGCCTCTGAGCATGTGTCTGTTATGCCTCTGAGCATGTGTCTGTTAGGCCTCTGAGCATGTGTCTGTTAAGGCCTCTGAGCATGTGTCTGTTAAGGCCTCTGAGTATGTGTCTGTTATGCCTCTGAGCATGTGTCTGTTAGGCCTCTGAGCATGTGTCTGTTAGGCCTCTGAGCATGTGTCTGTTAGGCCTCTGAGCATGTGTCTGTTAGGCCTCTGAGCATGTGTCTGTTAGGCCTCTGAGCATGTGTCTGTTAGGCCTCTGAGCATGTGTCTGTTAGGCCTCTGAGCATGTGTCTGTTAAGGCCTCTGAGCATGTGTCTGTTAGGCCTCTGAGCATGTGTCTGTTAGGCCTCTGAGCATGTGTCTGTTATGGCCTCTGAGCATGTGTCTGTTATGCCTCTGAGCATGTGTCTGTTAGGCCTCTGAGCATGTGTCTGTTAAGGCCTCTGAGCATGTGTCTGTTAAGGCCTCTGAGCATGTGTCTGTTAGGCCTCTGAGCATGTGTCTGTTAGGCCTCTGAGCATGTGTCTGTTATGCCTCTGAGCATGTGTCTGTTAGGCCTCTGAGCATGTGTCTGTTAAGGCCTCTGAGCATGTGTCTGTTAGGCCTCTGAGCATGTGTCTGTTAAGGCCTCTGAGCATGTGTCTGTTAAGGCCTCTGAGCATGTGTCTGTTAGGCCTCTGAGCATGTGTCTGTTAGGCCTCTGAGCATGTGTCTGTTAGGCCTCTGAGCATGTGTCTGTTATGCCTCTGAGCATGTGTCTGTTATGCCTCTGAGCATGTGTCTGTTAAGGCCTCTGAGCATGTGTCTGTTAAGGCCTCTGAGCATGTGTCTGTTAAGGCCTCTGAGCATGTGTCTGTTAAGGCCTCTGAGCATGTGTCTGTTAGGCCTCTGAGCATGTGTCTGTTAAGGCCTCTGAGCATGTGTCTGTTAGGCCTCTGAGCATGTGTCTGTTAAGGCCTCTGAGCATGTGTCTGTTAGGCCTCTGAGCATGTGTCTGTTAAGGCCTCTGAGCATGTGTCTGTTATGGCTCTGAGCATGTGTCTGTTAAGGCCTCTGAGCATGTGTCTGTTAGGCCTCTGAGCATGTGTCTGTTAGGCCTCTGAGCATGTGTCTGTTAAGGCCTCTGAGCATGTGTCTGTTAAGGCCTCTGAGCATGTGTCTGTTATGCCTCTGAGCATGTGTCTGTTATGCCTCTGAGCATGTGTCTGTTAAGGCCTCTGAGCATGTGTCTGTTATGGCCTCTGAGCATGTGTCTGTTAAGGCCTCTGAGCATGTGTCTGTTAAGGCCTCTGAGCATGTGTCTGTTAGGCCTCTGAGCATGTGTCTGTTAGGCCTCTGAGCATGTGTCTGTTAAGGCCTCTGAGCATGTGTCTGTTAAGGCCTCTGAGCATGTGTCTGTTAGGCCTCTGAGCATGTGTCTGTTAGGCCTCTGAGCATGTGTCTGTTAGGCCTCTGAGCATGTGTCTGTTAGGCCTCTGAGCATGTGTCTGTTAGGCCTCTGAGCATGTGTCTGTTAGGCCTCTGAGCATGTGTCTGTTAGGCCTCTGAGCATGTGTCTGTTAGGCCTCTGAGCATGTGTCTGTTATGCCTCTGAGCATGTGTCTGTTAGGCCTCTGAGCATGTGTCTGTTAGGCCTCTGAGCATGTGTCTGTTAGGCCTCTGAGCATGTGTCTGTTAAGGCCTCTGAGCATGTGTCTGTTAGGCCTCTGAGCATGTGTCTGTTAGGCCTCTGAGCATGTGTCTGTTATGCCTCTGAGCATGTGTCTGTTATGGCCTCTGAGCATGTGTCTGTTAAGGCCTCTGAGCATGTGTCTGTTAGGCCTCTGAGCATGTGTCTGTTATGCCTCTGAGCATGTGTCTGTTATGCCTCTGAGCATGTGTCTGTTAAGGCCTCTGAGCATGTGTCTGTTAGGCTTCTGAGCATGTGTCTGTTAAGGCCTCTGAGCATGTGTCTGTTAGGCCTCTGAGCATGTGTCTGTTAAGGCCTCTGAGCATGTGTCTGTTAGGCCTCTGAGCATGTGTCTGTTAAGGCCTCTGAGCATGTGTCTGTTAGGCCTCTGAGCATGTGTCTGTTAAGGCCTCTGAGCATGTGTCTGTTATGGCTCTGAGCATGTGTCTGTTAAGGCCTCTGAGCATGTGTCTGTTAGGCCTCTGAGCATGTGTCTGTTAGGCCTCTGAGCATGTGTCTGTTAAGGCCTCTGAGCATGTGTCTGTTAAGGCCTCTGAGCATGTGTCTGTTATGCCTCTGAGCATGTGTCTGTTATGCCTCTGAGCATGTGTCTGTTAAGGCCTCTGAGCATGTGTCTGTTATGGCCTCTGAGCATGTGTCTGTTAAGGCCTCTGAGCATGTGTCTGTTAAGGCCTCTGAGCATGTGTCTGTTAGGCCTCTGAGCATGTGTCTGTTAGGCCTCTGAGCATGTGTCTGTTAAGGCCTCTGAGCATGTGTCTGTTAAGGCCTCTGAGCATGTGTCTGTTAGGCCTCTGAGCATGTGTCTGTTAGGCCTCTGAGCATGTGTCTGTTAGGCCTCTGAGCATGTGTCTGTTAGGCCTCTGAGCATGTGTCTGTTAGGCCTCTGAGCATGTGTCTGTTAGGCCTCTGAGCATGTGTCTGTTAGGCCTCTGAGCATGTGTCTGTTAGGCCTCTGAGCATGTGTCTGTTATGCCTCTGAGCATGTGTCTGTTAGGCCTCTGAGCATGTGTCTGTTAGGCCTCTGAGCATGTGTCTGTTAGGCCTCTGAGCATGTGTCTGTTAAGGCCTCTGAGCATGTGTCTGTTAGGCCTCTGAGCATGTGTCTGTTAGGCCTCTGAGCATGTGTCTGTTATGCCTCTGAGCATGTGTCTGTTATGGCCTCTGAGCATGTGTCTGTTAAGGCCTCTGAGCATGTGTCTGTTAGGCCTCTGAGCATGTATCTGTTATGCCTCTGAGCATGTGTCTGTTAAGGCCTCTGAGCATGTGTCTGTTAGGCTTCTGAGCATGTGTCTGTTAAGGCCTCTGAGCATGTGTCTGTTAAGGCCTCTGAGCATGTGTCTGTTAGGCCTCTGAGTATGTGTCTGTTAGGCCTCTGAGCATGTGTCTGTTAAGGCCTCTGAGCATGTGTCTGTTATGCCTCTGAGCATGTGTCTGTTAGGCTTCTGAGCATGTGTCTGTTAAGGCCTCTGAGCATGTGTCTGTTAAGGCCTCTGAGCATGTGTCTGTTAGGCCTCTGAGTATGTGTCTGTTAGGCCTCTGAGCATGTGTCTGTTAAGGCCTCTGAGCATGTGTCTGTTATGCCTCTGAGCATGTGTCTGTTAAGGCCTCTGAGCATGTGTCTGTTAGGCCTCTGAGCATGTGTCTGTTAAGGCCTCTGAGCATGTGTCTGTTAAGGCCTCTGAGCATGTGTCTGTTAAGGCCTCTGAGCATGTGTCTGTTAAGGCTTCTGAGCATGTGTCTGTTAAGGCCTCTGAGCATGTGTCTGTTAAGGCCTCTGAGCATGTGTCTGTTAGGCCTCTGAGTATGTGTCTGTTAAGGCCTCTGAGCATGTGTCTGTTAAGGCCTCTGAGCATGTGTCTGTTAGGCCTCTGAGCATGTGTCTGTTAGGCTTCTGAGCATGTGTCTGTTATGCCTCTGAGCATGTGTCTGTTAGGCCTCTGAGCATGTGTCTGTTAGGCCTCTGAGCATGTGTCTGTTAAGGCCTCTGAGCATGTGTCTGTTAAGGCCTCTGAGCATGTGTCTGTTAAGGCCTCTGAGCATGTGTCTGTTAAGGCCTCTGAGCATGTGTCTGTTATGTCTTTGAGCATGTGTCTGTTAGGCCTCTGAGCATGTGTCTGTTAAGGCCTCTGAGCATGTGTCTGTTAAGGCCTCTGAGCATGTGTCTGTTAAGGCCTCTGAGCATGTGTCTGTTAAGGCCTCTGAGCATGTGTCTGTTAAGGCCTCTGAGCATGTGTCTGTTATGCCTCTGAGCATGTGTCTGTTATGCCTCTGAGCATGTGTCTTTTAAGGCCTCTGAGCATGTGTCTGTTATGGCCTCTGAGCATGTGTCTGTTAAGGCCTCTGAGCATGTGTCTGTTAAGGCCTCTGAGCATGTGTCTGTTAGGCCTCTGAGCATGTGTCTGTTAGGCCTCTGAGCATGTGTCTGTTAAGGCCTCTGAGCATGTGTCTGTTAAGGCCTCTGAGCATGTGTCTGTTAGGCCTCTGAGCATGTGTCTGTTAGGCCTCTGAGCATGTGTCTGTTAGGCCTCTGAGCATGTGTCTGTTAGGCCTCTGAGCATGTGTCTGTTAGGCCTCTGAGCATGTGTCTGTTAGGCCTCTGAGCATGTGTCTGTTAGGCCTCTGAGCATGTGTCTGTTAGGCCTCTGAGCATGTGTCTGTTATGCCTCTGAGCATGTGTCTGTTAGGCCTCTGAGCATGTGTCTGTTAGGCCTCTGAGCATGTGTCTGTTAGGCCTCTGAGCATGTGTCTGTTAAGGCCTCTGAGCATGTGTCTGTTAGGCCTCTGAGCATGTGTCTGTTAGGCCTCTGAGCATGTGTCTGTTATGCCTCTGAGCATGTGTCTGTTATGGCCTCTGAGCATGTGTCTGTTAAGGCCTCTGAGCATGTGTCTGTTAGGCCTCTGAGCATGTGTCTGTTATGCCTCTGAGCATGTGTCTGTTAAGGCCTCTGAGCATGTGTCTGTTAGGCTTCTGAGCATGTGTCTGTTAAGGCCTCTGAGCATGTGTCTGTTAAGGCCTCTGAGCATGTGTCTGTTAGGCCTCTGAGTATGTGTCTGTTAGGCCTCTGAGCATGTGTCTGTTAAGGCCTCTGAGCATGTGTCTGTTATGCCTCTGAGCATGTGTCTGTTAGGCTTCTGAGCATGTGTCTGTTAAGGCCTCTGAGCATGTGTCTGTTAAGGCCTCTGAGCATGTGTCTGTTAGGCCTCTGAGTATGTGTCTGTTAGGCCTCTGAGCATGTGTCTGTTAAGGCCTCTGAGCATGTGTCTGTTATGCCTCTGAGCATGTGTCTGTTAAGGCCTCTGAGCATGTGTCTGTTAGGCCTCTGAGCATGTGTCTGTTAAGGCCTCTGAGCATGTGTCTGTTAAGGCCTCTGAGCATGTGTCTGTTAAGGCCTCTGAGCATGTGTCTGTTAAGGCTTCTGAGCATGTGTCTGTTAAGGCCTCTGAGCATGTGTCTGTTAAGGCCTCTGAGCATGTGTCTGTTAGGCCTCTGAGTATGTGTCTGTTAAGGCCTCTGAGCATGTGTCTGTTAAGGCCTCTGAGCATGTGTCTGTTAGGCCTCTGAGCATGTGTCTGTTAGGCTTCTGAGCATGTGTCTGTTATGCCTCTGAGCATGTGTCTGTTAGGCCTCTGAGCATGTGTCTGTTAGGCCTCTGAGCATGTGTCTGTTAAGGCCTCTGAGCATGTGTCTGTTAAGGCCTCTGAGCATGTGTCTGTTAAGGCCTCTGAGCATGTGTCTGTTAAGGCCTCTGAGCATGTGTCTGTTATGTCTTTGAGCATGTGTCTGTTAGGCCTCTGAGCATGTGTCTGTTAAGGCCTCTGAGCATGTGTCTGTTAAGGCCTCTGAGCATGTGTCTGTTAAGGCCTCTGAGCATGTGTCTGTTAAGGCCTCTGAGCATGTGTCTGTTAAGGCCTCTGAGCATGTGTCTGTTAAGGCCTCTGAGCATGTGTCTGTTAAGGCCTCTGAGCATGTGTCTGTTAGGGCCTCTGAGCATGTGTCTGTTAAGGCCTCTGAGCATGTGTCTGTTAGGCCTCTGAGCATGTGTCTGTTATGTCTTTGAGCATGTGTCTGTTATGCCTTTGAGCATGTGTCTGTTAGGCCTCTGAGCATGTGTCTGTTATGGCCTCTGAGCATGTGTCTGTTAGGCCTCTGAGCATGTGTCTGTTAGGCCTCTGAGCATATGTCTGTTAAGGCCTCTGAGCATGTGTCTGTTAGGCCTCTGAGCATGTGTCTGTTAGGCCTCTGAGCATGTGTCTGTTAAGGCCTCTGAGCATGTGTCTGTTAGGCCTCTGAGCATGTTTCTGTTAAGGCCTCTGAGCATGTGTCTGTTAGGCCTCTGAGTATGTGTCTGTTAAGGCCTCTGAGCATGTGTCTGTTAAGGCCTCTGAGCATGTGTCTGTTAAGGCCTCTGAGCATGTGTCTGTTAAGGCCTCTGAGCATGTGTCTGTTAAGGCTTCTGAGCATGTGTCTGTTAAGGCCTCTGAGCATGTGTCTGTTAGGCCTCTGAGCATGTGTCTGTTAGGCCTCTGAGTATGTGTCTGTTAAGGCCTCTGAGCATGTGTCTGTTAAGGCCTCTGAGCATGTGTCTGTTAGGCCTCTGAGCATGTGTCTGTTAGGCTTCTGAGCATGTGTCTGTTATGCCTCTGAGCATGTGTCTGTTAGGCCTCTGAGCATGTGTCTGTTAGGCCTCTGAGCATGTGTCTGTTAAGGCCTCTGAGCATGTGTCTGTTAAGGCCTCTGAGCATGTGTCTGTTAAGGCCTCTGAGCATGTGTCTGTTAAGGCCTCTGAGCATGTGTCTGTTATGTCTTTGAGCATGTGTCTGTTAGGCCTCTGAGCATGTGTCTGTTAAGGCCTCTGAGCATGTGTCTGTTAAGGCCTCTGAGCATGTGTCTGTTAAGGCCTCTGAGCATGTGTCTGTTAAGGCCTCTGAGCATGTGTCTGTTATGTCTTTGAGCATGTGTCTGTTAGGCCTCTGAGCATGTGTCTGTTAAGGCCTCTGAGCATGTGTCTGTTAAGGCCTCTGAGCATGTGTCTGTTAAGGCCTCTGAGCATGTGTCTGTTAAGGCCTCTGAGCATGTGTCTGTTAAGGCCTCTGAGCATGTGTCTGTTAAGGCCTCTGAGCATGTGTCTGTTAGGGCCTCTGAGCATGTGTCTGTTAAGGCCTCTGAGCATGTGTCTGTTAGGCCTCTGAGCATGTGTCTGTTATGTCTTTGAGCATGTGTCTGTTATGCCTTTGAGCATGTGTCTGTTAGGCCTCTGAGCATGTGTCTGTTATGGCCTCTGAGCATGTGTCTGTTAGGCCTCTGAGCATGTGTCTGTTAGGCCTCTGAGCATATGTCTGTTAAGGCCTCTGAGCATGTGTCTGTTAAGGCCTCTGAGCATGTGTCTGTTATGCCTCTGAGCATGTTTCTGTTAAGGCCTCTGAGCATGTGTCTGTTATGCCTCTGAGCATGTTTCTGTTAAGGCCTCTGAGCATGTGTCTGTTATGCCTTTGAGCATGTGTCTGTTAGGCCTCTGAGCATGTGTCTGTTATGGCCTCTGAGCATGTGTCTGTTAGGCCTCTGAGCATGTGTCTGTTAGGCCTCTGAGCATGTGTCTGTTAGGCCTCTGAGCATGTGTCTGTTAGGCTTCTGAGCATGTGTCTGTTATGCCTCTGAGCATGTGTCTGTTATGTCTTTGAGCATGTGTCTGTTATGCCTCTGAGCATGTGTCTGTTATGCCTCTGAGCATGTGTCTGTTATGTCTTTGCGCATGTGTCTGTTAGGCCTCTGAGCATGTGTCTGTTATGCCTCTGAGCATGTGTCTGTTAGGCCTCTGAGCATGTCTCTGTTATGCCTCTGAGCATGTGTCTGTTAAGGCCTCTGAGCATGTGTCTGTTAAGGCCTCTGAGCATGTGTCTGTTAAGGCCTCTGAGCATGTGTCTGTTATGCCTCTGAGCATGTGTCTGTTAAGGCCTCTGAGCATGTGTCTGTTAATGCCTCTGAGCATGTGTCTGTTAATGCCTCTGAGCATGTGTCTGTTAAGGCCTCTGAGCATGTGTCTGTTAAGGCCTCTGAGCATGTGTCTGTTAAGGCCTCTGAGCATGTGTCTGTTAGGGCCTCTGAGCATGTGTCTGTTAAGGCCTCTGATCATGTGTCTGTTAAGGCCTCTGAGCATGTGTCTGTTAAGGCCTCTGAGCATGTGTCTGTTAAGGCCTCTGAGCATGTGCCTGTTATGCCTCTGAGCATGTGTCTGTTAGGCCTCTGAGCATGTGTCTGTTATGCCTCTGAGCATGTGCCTGTTATGCCTTTGAGCATGTGTCTGTTAAGGCCTCTGAGCATGTGTCTGTTAATGCCTCTGAGCATGTGTCTGTTAATGCCTCTGAGCATGTGTCTGTTAAGGCCTCTGAGCATGTGTCTGTTAAGGCCTCTGAGCATGTGTCTGTTAAGGCCTCTGAGCATGTGTCTGTTAGGGCCTCTGAGCATGTGTCTGTTAAGGCCTCTGAGCATGTGTCTGTTAAGGCCTCTGAGCATGTGTCTGTTAAGGCCTCTGAGCATGTGTCTGTTAAGGCCTCTGAGCATGTGTCTGTTAAGGCCTCTGAGCATGTGTCTGTTAAGGCCTCTGAGCATGTGTCTGTTAAGGCCTCTGAGCATGTGTCTGTTAAGGCCTCTGAGCATGTGTCTGTTAGGCCTCTGAGCATGTGTCTGTTATGCCTCTGAGCATGTGTCTGTTAGGCCTCTGAGCATGTGTCTGTTATGCCTCTGAGCATGTGTCTGTTAAGGCCTTTGAGCATGTGTCTGTTAGGCCTCTGAGCATGTGTCTGTTATGCCTCTGAGCGTGTGTCTGTTAAGGCCTTTGAGCATGTGTCTGTTAGGCCTTTGAGTATGTGTCTGTTAGGCCTCTGAGCATGTGTCTGTTAAGGCCTCTGAGCATGTGTCTGTTATGCCTCTGAGCATGTGTCTGTTATGCCTCTGAGCACGACACCACTGCTGTCCAGCGTTTATTCAAGTTGGGTCATCTTTGGATGTCGACAGCAGTCACACCATTGGAAGACATAGATTGGTCTAGTAGTCTGCCTATTCCTGCTCTTTTCCCGCGATCCGTCCAACGCATTTGGTGTGTCATCATAGGGGTCACAAACTGTGGTCAGGCTTGCTAGACATTTGCGCCTTTTTTCAATGGTGATTTCAATGTCATTGAGAAAACAAAAAGATTTTTGCAATTCGTTCCAGTCATTGGCAGCAGAGAACTGGAAGGAAAGGCGGCCAAAAGAGGAATTGGCTTTGGGGGTGAGATATACCTGCTAGAGCCTGATCATGTGATGGAGGGAGATCAACCCACAGAGCCTGATCATGTGATGGAGGGAGATCAACCCACAGAGCCTGATCATGTGATGGAGGGAGATCAACCCACAGAGCCTGATCATGTGATGGAGGGAGATCAACCCACAGAGCCTGATCATGTGATGGAGGGAGATCAACCCACAGAGCCTGATCATGTGATGGAGGGAGATCAACCCACAGAGCCTGATCATGTGATGGAGGGAGATCGCCCTCCAGTGGCAGAAACACTCTGTTGCTCTTCTCTCTGGTTCATCAGTTTGACAATCAAAACATTAAAACACACAACGTGTCCAGCCAGACATGGGAGGAGACGTGGGTGTATTGCAACTAGGAGGAGCAGGACATGTACCACCAGCATAACACCCAACTCTCCTTAGTTCAGCGTAAGGAGAGCAGAGCAAACCAAAGGGGATATCAGTAGGGGGTTTAGCATCTAAACTCAAAGAAAAGTTTATGATGCATGCCAGCAAAGCCCCACTACACAACACAACACTACAGTACACAACACTACACTACAGAACACAACACTACACTACACTACACTACAGAACACAACACAACACAACACAACACTACACTACAGAACACAACACAACACAACACAACACAACACTACAAAACACAACACAACACTACACTACACTACAGAACACAACACTACACTACAGAACACAACACTACACTACACTACACTACACTACACTACAAAACACAACACAACACTACACTACAGAACACAACACTACACTACACTACACTACAGAACACAACACAACACTACAGTACAGAACACAACACTACACTACACTACAGAACACAACACTACACTACACTACACTACACTACAAAACACAACACAACACTACACTACAGAACACAACACTACACTACACTACACTACAAAACACAACACAACACTACACTACAGAACACAACACTACACTACACTACACTACAAAACACAACACAACACTACACTACAGAACACAACACAACACTACAGTACAGAACACAACACTACACAACACTACACTACACTACACTACACTACACTACAAAACACAACACAACACTACACTACAGAACACAACACTACACTACACTACACTACAGAACACAACACAACACTACACTACAGAACACAACACTACACTACAGTACACAACACAACACTACATTACACTACAGTACACAACACAACACTACACTACACTACAGTACACAACACAACACTACACAACACTACACTACAGTACACAACACAACACTACAGTACACAACACTACACTACAGAACACAACACAACACTACACTACACAACACTACACTACACTACATTACAAAACACAACACAACACTACACTACACTACACTACACAACACAACACAACACTACACTACAGAACACAACACAACACTACACTACAAAACACAACACAACACTACACTACACTACACTACACTACACTACACTACACTACACTACACTACACAACACAACACAACACTACAGTACACAACACAACACAACACAACACAACACAACACAACACTACACAACACAACACTACACTACACAACACAACACAACACAACACAACACAACACAACACAACACAACACTACAGTACACAACACAACACAACACAACACAACACAACACAACACAACACAACACTACAGTACACAACACAACACTACAAAACACTACACAACACTACATTACAGAACACAACACAACACAACACTACAGTACACAACACAACACTACAGAACACAACACAACACAACACAACACTACAGAACACAACACTACAGTACACAACACTACAAAACACAACACAACACTACACAACACTACATTACAGAACACAACACAACACAACACTACAGTACACAACACAACACTACACTACACTACAGAACACAACACAACACTACAGAACACAACACAACACTACAGAACACAACACAACACTACAGAACACAACACAACACAACACTACAGTACACAACACAACACTACACTACACAACACTACACTACACAACACTACACTACAAAACACAACACAACACTACACTACAAAACACAACACTACACTACAGAACACAACACAACACTACAAAACACAACACTACACTACACTACACAACACAACACTACAAAACACAACACTACACTACAGAACACAACACAACACTACAAAACACAACACTACACTACAGAACACAACACTACACTACAAAACACAACACAACACACCACTACAAAACACAACACAACACTACACTACACTACAAAACACAACACTACACTACAGAACACAACACAACACTACACTACAAAACACAACACAACACTACAGTACACAACACAACAGTACACTACAGAACACAACAGTACACTACACTACATTACACAACACAACACTACATTACACAACACAACACTACACTACACTACACTACATTACACAACACAACACTACATTACACAACACAACACTACAGAACACAACACTACACTACACTACACTACATTACACAACACAACACTACACAACACTACACTACACTACACTACATTACACAACACAACACTACATTACACAACACAACACAACATTACACAACACTACATTACATTACAGTACACAACACAACACAACATTACAGTACACAACACAACACTACATTACACAACACAACACAACACTACATTACACAACACAACACAACACTACATTACACAACACAACACAACATTACAGTACACTACACAACACAACACAACATTACAGTACACAACACTACACTACAGTACACAACACAACACTACATTACACAACACAACACTACACTATAGTACACAACACAACACTACATTACACAACACAACACTACACTACAGTACACAACACAACACTACATTACACAACACAACACTACACTACAGTACACAACACAACACTACATTACACAACACAACACTACACTACAGTACACAACACTACACTACAGTACACAACACTACACAACACTACACTATAGTACACAACACAACACTACATTACACAACACAACACTACACTACAGTACACAACACAACACTACATTACACAACACAACACTACACAACATTACACAACACAACACAACATTACACAACACTACACTACATTACACAACACAATGCTACATTACACAACACAACACAACACTACAGTACACAGCACAACACAACATAATACATTACATGTATTATACTGGAGACAAACGGCCTACATAAAGCTGTCCCAACAGCAGAGCTTTATTTTCAGCACCATGGAGTGAATCCTTACCACCTCTACACCTGGTTATTAGAGGAGCCTTGTTTTCAGCACCGTGGAGTGAATCCT
>NW_027037388.1:2500-19165 GCF_034236695.1 Oncorhynchus nerka
TTGATGCGCAGCTGCTCTTGATCGGTGTCTCGAAGCCACACCCGTCCCACTCGCGTTAGAAGTTCAGAACGAGAAAGTGGAGACGCTCAAACTGAAACTAATTCAACAAATATAATGAGGATTTCTACCAGCATAATCGAGGTGTAGATTACATCTCACATTCCCGACGTTCTAACTTGTAAATAAGGCTGGATTTTTCTGAATGCGACTCCGTACAGCCAATGGCAGCGTCCGCTTTAGGCATAATTCCAGGAACCGCTTGTGGATTTGACAGCTCTAACACAGTTCCACCTCCAAAACAACCTCTACGCGGACGTCGACTAGCGTGCTCTGATTGAATCGAGCCCTAAATCTGCTTTGCTCATCAGATTCGATGGGATTTGTTTGGACACTAGATGGGGGAGGAGAAGGGGAAAGGAGAGAGGGGTGAGGAAGGGAGAAGTGGGGTGGTGTCCTGTGACAGGCAGGGCATGGAAACAGTGAAAGCTTAGTGGACTAATGTGGTGCATTGCGGTGCGGGGAGGTGAGGGTGGAGGAAGGGAAGGAGGGAGATTCTTTCTGTTTTTTTTTTTTTGGGGCGCCATTGGCCACTCTGAAGCTTTCTGGGACCTGAGTGTCTGTCTGTCTATCTGTCTTTCTGTGTCTGTCTGTCTGTCTGTCTGTCTGCCTGCCTGCCTGCCTGCCTGCCTGCCTGTCTGTCTGTCTGGTCATCAAGTGTTAAGCCATCTAGCAAAGTGGTCGAGGATCAGCCGTACTGCTCTGGCTACCGGTGGTGTGGCCTGAGATATAGAAATCCAGCCGTACTGCTCTGGCTACCGTTGGTGTGGCCTGAGATATAGAAGTCCAGCCATACTGCTCTGGCTACCGGTGGTGTGGCCTGAGATATAGAAGTCCAGCCGTACTGCTCTGGCTACCGGTGGTGTGGCCTGAGATATAGAAGTCCAGCCGTACTGCTCTGGCTACCGGTGGTGTGGCCTGAGATATAGAAGTCCAGCCGTACTGCTCTGGCTACCGGTGGTGTGGCCTGAGATATAGAAGTCCAGCCGTACTGCTCTGGCTACCGGTGGTGTGGCCTGAGATATAGAAGTCCAGCCGTACTGCTCTGGCTACCGGTGGTGTGGCCTGAGATATAGAAGTCCAGCCGTACTGCTCTGGCTACCGGTGGTGTGGCCTGAGATATAGAAGTCCAGCCGTACTGCTCTGGCTACCGGTGGTGTGGCCTGAGATATAGAAGTCCAGCCGTACTGCTCTGGCTACCGGTGGTGTGGCCTGAGATATAGAAGTCCAGCCGTACTGCTCTGGCTACCGGTGGTGTGGCCTGAGATATAGAAGTCCAGCCGTACTGCTCTGGCTACCGGTGGTGTGGCCTGAGATATAGAAGTCCAGCCGTACTGCTCTGGCTACCGGTGGTGTGGCCTGAGATATAGAAGTCCAGCCGTACTGCTCTGGCTACCGGTGGTGTGGCCTGAGATATAGAAGTCCAGCCGTACTGCTCTGGCTACCGGTGGTGTGGCCTGAGAATTAGAAGTCCAGCCGTACTGCTCTGGCTACCGGTGGTGTGGCCTGAGATATAGAAGTCCAGCCGTACTGCTCTGGCTACCGGTGGTGTGGCCTGAGAATTAGAAGTCCAGCCGTACTGCTCTGGCTACCGGTGGTGTGGCCTGAGATATAGAAGTCCAATTGCAGTGTGGTCTGACGGACTTTGTACTAGGTGTCCCCTGACCACTGATACAGGGTCAGAGGTGTCTTCGTCACCTCTATGGTTAAGGCTAGGATTGGGGATATATGTCATCTGATGCTGGATCTGTGCCGAAGATCAACTTCTTCTTCATTGCATTTCTGAACAATAGCTCTTCAAGTGTGTAAGTCAAGGAGTGAGAACGTTGAATGTGCAACCATCCAACGCATGGTGATAATAATATAGATAGGACTGGGACTGGGACTGGGACTGGGACTGGGACTGGGACTGGGGCTGGGACTGGGACTGGGACTGGGACTGGGGCTGGGGTGATATTAACATAGATACCAACCAAAGCAGAGAATGGGACTGGGGCTGGGACTGGGACTGGGACTGGGACTGGGACTGGCGCTGGGACTGGGGCTGGTGCTGGGACTGGGACTGGGACTGGGACTGGGACTGGGACTGGGGCTGGGGTGATATTAACATAGATACCAACCAAAGCAGAGAATGGGACTGGGACTGGGACTGGGGCTGGGACTGGGACTGGGGCTGGGACTGGGACTGGGGCTGGGACTGGGACTGGGACTGGGACTGGGTCTAGGGATGGGACTGGGGCTGGGACTGGGGCTGGAGGCTGGGGCTGGGACTGGGACTGGGGGCTGGGACTGGGACTGGAGCTGGGAGCTGGGACGGGGGCTGGGACTGTGGCTGGGACTGGGGCTGGGACTGGGACTGGGACTGGGGCTGGGACTGGGACTGGGACTAGGTCTAGGGATGGGACTGGGGCTGGGGCTGTGGCTGGGGCTGGGGCTGGGACTGGGACTGGGACTGGGTCTAGGGATGAGACTGGGGCTGGGGCTGGAGCTAGACTGGGACTGGGACTGGGGTGATATTAACATAGATACCAACCAAAGCAGAGAATGGGGCTGGGGCTGGGGCTGGGACTGGGACTGGGACTGGGACTGGGACTGGGACTGGGACTGGGGTGATATTAACATACATACCAACCAAAGCAGAGAATGGGGCTGGGGCTGGGACTGGGACTGGGACTGGGGTGATATTAACATAGATACCAACCAAAGCAGATAATGGGGCTGGGACTGGGGCTCGGACTGGGACTGGGACTGGGGCTGGGACTGGGACATTGGGCTGGGACTTGGACTGGGACTGGGTCTAGGGATGGGACTGGGGCTGGGGCTGGGGCTGGGACTGGGACTGGGACTGGGGTGATATTAACATATATACCAACCAAAGCAGAGAATGGGGCTGGGGCTGGGACTGGGACTGGGACTGGGGTGATATTAACATCGATACCAACCAAAGCAGAGAATGGGGCTGGGGCTGGGGCTGGGGCTGGGGCTGGGGCTGGGGCTGGGACTGGGACTGGGGCTGGGACTGGGACTGGGGCTGGGACTGGGTCTAGGGATGGGACTGGGGCTGGGGCTGGGGCTGGGACTGGGACTGGGACTGGGGTGATATTAACATAGATACCAACCAAAGCAGAGAATGGGGCTGGGACAGGGACTGGGACTGGGACTTGGGTGATATTAACATAGATACCAACCAAAGCAGAGCATGGGGCTGGGACTGGGGCTGGGGCTGGGGCTGAGACTGGGGCTGGGACTGGGACTGGGGCTGGGACTGGGACTGGGACTGGGGCTGGGACTGGGACTGGGACTGGGGCTGGGGGTGGGACTGGGGCTGGGACTGGGACTGGGTCTAGGGAGGGACTGGGGCTGGGGCTGGGACTGGGACTGGGACTGGGGTGATATTAACATAGATACCAACCAAAGCAGAGAATGGGGCTGGGGATGGGACTGGGACTGGGACTGGGGTGATATTAACATAGATACCAACCAAAGCAGAGAATCGGGCTGGGGCTGGGACTGGGGCTGGGACTGGGACTGGGACTGGGGCTGGGACTGGGACTGGGACTGGGACTAGGTCTAGGGATGGGACTGGGGCTGGGGCTGTGGCTGGGGCTGGGGCTGGGACTGGGACTGGGACTGGGTCTAGGGATGGGACTGGGGCTGGGGCTGGGACTGGGACTGGGACTGGGGTGATATTAACATAGATACCAACCAAAGCAGAGAATGGGGCTGGGGCTGAGACTGGGACTGGGACTGGGACTGGGACTGGGTCTAGGATGGACTGGGGCTGGGGCTGGGGCTGGGACTGGGACTGGGTGATGATATTAACATACATACTAACCAAAGCAGAGAATGGGGCTGGGAGCTGGGACTGGGACTGGGACTGGGGTGATATTAACATAGATACCAACCAAAGCAGATAATGGGGCTGGGACTGGGGCTGGGACTGGGACTGGGACTGGGGCTGGGACTGGGACCTTGGGCTGGGACTGGGACTGGGACTGGGTCTAGGGATGGGACTGGGGCTGGGGCTGGGGCTGGGACTGGGACTGGGACTGGGGTGATATTAACATATATACCAACCAAAGCAGAGAATGGGGCTGGGGCTGGGACTGGGACTGGGACTGGGGTGATATTAACATCGATACCAACCAAAGCAGAGAATGGGGCGGGGCTGGGGCTGGGGCTGGGGCTGGGACTGGGACTGGGGCTGGGACTGGGACTGGGACTGGGACTGGGGCTGGGACTGGGCATAGGGATGGGACTGGGGCTGGGGCTGGGGCTGGGACTGGGACTGGGACTGGGACTGGGACTGGGGTGATATTAACATAGATACCAACCAAAGCAGAGAATGGGGCTGGGACTGGGACTGGGACTGGGACTTGGGTGATATTAACATAGATACCAACCAAAGCAGAGAATGGGGCTGGGACTGGGGCTGGGGCTGGGGCTGAGACTGGGGCTGGGACTGGGACTGGGGCTGGGACTGGGACTGGGAATGGGGCTGGGACTGGGACTGGGATTGGGGCTGGGGGTGGGACTTGGGCTGGGACTGGGACTGGGACTGGGTCTAGGGAGGGACTGGGGCTGGGGCTGGGACTGGGACTGGGACTGGGGTGATATTAACATAGATACCAACCAAAGCAGAGAATGGGGCTGGGGATGGGACTGGGACTGGGACTGGGGTGATATTAACATAGATACCAACCAAAGCAGAGAATCGGGCTGGGACTGGGACTGGGACTGGGACTGGGACTGGGGCTGGGGCTGGGACTGGGACTGGGACTGGGACTGGGGCTGGGACTGGGTATAGGGATGGGACTGGGGCTGGGGCTGGGGCTGGGACTGGGACTGGGACTGGGACTGGGGTGATATTAACATAGATACCAACCAAAGCAGAGAATGGGGCTGGGACTGGGACTGGGACTGGGACTTGGGTGATATTAACATAGATACCAACCAAAGCAGAGAATGGGGCTGGGACTGGGGCTGGGGCTGGGGCTGAGACTGGGGCTGGGACTGGGACTGGGGCTGGGACTGGGACTGGGACTGGGGCTGGGACTGGGAGTGGGACTGGGATTGGGGCTGGGGGTGGGACTGGGGCTGGGACTGGGACTGGGACTGGGTCTAGGGAGGGACTGGGGCTGGGGCTGGGACTGGGACTGGGACTGGGGTGATATTAACATAGATACCAACCAAAGCAGAGAATGGGGCTGGGGATGGGACTGGGACTGGGACTGGGGTGATATTAACATAGATACCAACCAAAGCAGAGAATCGGGCTGGGGCTGGGGCTGGGGCTGGGACTGGGACTGGGGCTGGGACTGGGGCTGGGGTGATATCACCACTGGCGTCCCCCAGGGCTCTGTTCTAGGCCCTCTCCTATTCTCGCTATACACCAAGTCTCTTGGCTCTGTCATAACCTCACATGGTCTCTCCTATCATTGCTATGCAGACGACACACAATTAATCTTCTCCTTTCCCCCTTCTGATGACCAGTTGGCGAATCGCATCTCTGCATGTCTGGCAGACATATCAGTGTGGATGACGGATCACCACCTCAAGCTGAACCTCGGCAAGACGGAGCTGCTCTTCCTCCCGGGGAAGGACTGCCCGTTCCATGATCTCGCCATCACGGTTGACAACTCCATTGTGTCCTCCTCCCAGAGCGCTAAGAACCTTGGCGTGATCCTGGACAACACCCTGTCGTTCTCAACTAACATCAAGGCGGTGGCCCGTTCCTGCAGGTTCATGCTCTACAACATCCGCAGAGTAGCGACCTCTGCCTCACACAGGAAGCGGCGCAGGTCCTAATCCAGGCACTCTGTCATCTCCCGTCTGGATTACTGCAACTCGCTGTTGGCTGGGCTCCCTGCCTGTGCCATTAAACCCCTACAACTCATCCAGAACGCCTGCAGCCCGTCTGGTGTCTCAACCTTCCCAAGTTCTCTCACGTCACCCCGCTCCTCCGCTCCCTCCACTGGCTTCCAGTTGAAGCTCGCATCCGCTACAAGACCATGGTGCTTGCCCTCACGGAGCTGTGAGGGGAACGGCACCTCAGTACCTCCAGGCTCTGATCAGGCCCTACACCCAAACAAGGGCACTGCGTTCATCCACCTCTGGCCTGCTCGCCTCCCTACCACTGAGGAAGTACAGTTCCCGCTCAGCCCAGTCAAAACTGTTCGCTGCTCTGGCCCCCCAATGGTGGAACAAACTCCCTCACGACGCCAGGACAGCGGAGTCAATCACCACCTTCCGGAGACACCTGAAACCCCACCTCTTTAAGGAATACCTAGCATAGGATAAAGTAATCCTTCTCACCCCCCCCCTTAAAAGATTTAGATGCACTATTGTAAAGTGGCTGTTCCACTGGATGTCATAAGGTGAACGCACCAATTTGTAAGTCGCTCTGGATAAGAGCGTCTGCTAAATGACTTAAATGTAATGTAAATGTAATTAACATAGATACCAACCAAAGCAGAGAATCGGGCTGGGGCTGGGGCTGGGACTGGGGCTGGGGCTGGGGCTGGGACTGGGACTGGGGCTGGGGCAGGGACTGGGGCTGAGACTGGGACTGGGGCTGGGACTGGGTCTGGGACTGGGGGCTGGGACTGGGACTGGGACTGGGGACTGGGACTGGGGTTGGGGCTGGGACTGGGGCTGGGAATGGGACTGGGGCTGGGGGCTGGGACTGGGGCTGGGAATGGGGCTGGGGCAGGCTGCGGCTGGGACTGGGGCTGGGACTGGGACTGGGACTGGGACTGGGACTGGGGTGATATTAACATAGATACCAAACTCAAAGCAGAGAATGGGGCTGGGACTGGACTGGGGCTGGGGCCGCGGCTGGGACTGGGACTGGGGCTGGGGCTGGGACTGGGGCTGGGACTGAGGCTGGGACTGGGAGCTGGGGCTGGGGCTGGGGACTGGGACTGGGACTGGGACTGGGACTGGGACTGGGGCTGGGGCTGGGCTGGGGCTGGGACTGGGGCTGAACTGGGCTGGGGCTGGGACTGGGGCTGGGGCTGGGACTGGGGCTGGGGCTGGGGCTGGGACTGGGACTGGGGCTGGGGCTGGGGCTGGGACTGGGGCTGGGACTGAGGCTGGGACTGGGGCTGGGGCTGGGGCTGGGACTGGGACTGGGACTGGGACTGGGGCTGGGGCTGGGGCTGGGGCTGGGGCTGGGACTGGGCTGGAACTGGGGCTGGGACTGGGACTGGGGCTGGAGCTGGGGCTGGGGCTGGGGCTGGGACTGTGGGCTGGGGCTGGGACTGGGGCTGGGACTGGACTGGGACTGGGACTGGTGATATTAACATAGATACCAACCAAAGCAGAGAATGGGGCTGGGACTGGGACTGGGGAGCTGGGACTGGGACTGGGCTGGGGCTGGGACTGGGACTGGGACTGGGACTGGGGCTGGGGCTGGGACTGGGACTGGGGCTGGGGCTGGGGCTGGGACTGGGGCTGGGACTGCGGCTGGGACTGGGGCTGGGACTGGGACTGGGACTGGGACTGGGGCCGACTGGGGCTGGACTGGGACTGGGGACTGGGGCTGGGGCTGGGACTGGGGTATAACATGGAGACCAAGGCAGAGAATGGGGCTGCTGGGACTGGGACTGGGGCTGGGGCTGGGGCTGGGGCTGGGACTGGGGCTGGGACTGGGACTGGGACTGGGGCTGGGGCTGGGGCTGGGGCTGGGGCTGGGACTGGGGCTGGGACTGGGGCTGGGGCTGGGACTGGGACTGGGGCTGGGGCTGGGGCTGGGGCTGGGACTGGGGCTGGGGCTGGGGCTGGGGCTGGGGCTGGGGCTGGGACTGGGACTGGGGCTGGGGCTGGGGCTGGGGCTGGGACTGGGGCTGGGACTGGAGCTGGGACTGGGGCTGGGACTGGGAGTGGGGCTGGGACTGGGGCTGGGACTGGGACTGGGGCTGGGGCTGGGGCTGGGGCTGTGGCTGGGGCTGGGACTGGGACTGGGGCTGGGGTGGGGGCTGGGGCTGGGACTGCTGGGACTGGGGCTGGGGCTGGGACTGGGACTGGGACTGGGGCTGGGACTGGGGCTGGGGCTGGGACTGGGACTGGGACTGGGACTGGGACTGGGGCTGGGGCTGGGACTGGGACTGGGACTGGGACTGCCCTCCCTCTGTCTTCCCCCATTTCTCTGCCCTCCCTCTGTCTTCCCCCCATTTCTCTGCCCTCCCCTGTCTTCCCCCCATTTCTCTGCCCTCCCTCTGATTTCCCCCATTTCTCTGCCCTCCCTCTGTCTTCCCCCATTTCTCTGCCCTCCCTCTGTCTTCCCCTCATTTCTCTGCCCTCCCTCTGTCTTCCCCCATTTCTCTGCCCTCCCTCTGTCTTCCCCCATTTCTCTGCCCTCCCTCTGTCTTCACCCCATTTCTCTCTGCCCTCCCTCTGTCTTCCCCCATTTCTCTGCCCTCCCTCTGTCTTCCCCCATTTCTCTGCCCCTCCCTCTGTCTTCCCCCCATTTCTCTGCCCTCCCTCTGTCATCCCCCATTTCTCTGCCCTCCCTCTGTCTTCCCCCATTCTCTCTGCCCTCCCTCTGTCTTCCCCCATTTCTTCTCTGCCCTCCCTCTGTCTTCCCCCATTTCTCTGCCCTCCCTCTGTCTTCCCCCATTTCTCTGCCCCTCCCTCTGTCTTCCCCATTTCTCTGCCCTCCCTCTGTCTTCCCCCCATTTCTCTGCCCTCCCTCTGTCTTCCCCCCATTTCTCTGCCCTCCCTCTGTCTTCCCTCTCCTCCTATCCTATTCTATAACCCCCAAGTATAAACTGACTCTGACTCTGTACAAGGTAAAGACACAGTACTCCCCAGGTATAGACTGACTCTGTACAAGGTAAAGACACAGTACTCCCCAGGTATAGACTGACTGTGGAAGGTACAGACACAGTACTCCCCAGGTATAGAATGACTCTGTACAAGGTAAAGACACAGTACTCCCCAGGTATAGAATGACTCTGTACAAGGTAAAGACACAGTACTCCCCAGGTATAGAATGACTCTGTACAAGGTAAAGACACAGTACTCCCCAGGTATAAACTGACTCTGTGGAAGGTAAAGACACAGTACTCCCCAGGTATAGACTGACTCTGACTCTGTGGAAGGTAAAGACACAATACTCCCCAGGTATAGACTGACTGTGGAAGGTAAAGACACAGTACTCCCCAGGTATAGACTGACTCTTTGGAAGATAAAGACACTGAAAGAGAAAAAGGCAAAGGTAAATCTGTCTAGCTAATTCACACAGCATGCGCATGAGGACCTCTTAATGTCTGCCAAGCAAAGCTTTCAAAAGCGAGAGTGAGAGCCGCAATAGAAACTTACAGGTAGCTAGTCTCCTTGACACTAGCACCACTTGGAAGTTGAATTGTAAAGTGGTTGAACTCCAGGTTCAGCTGGCTCTGAATGTCCTACCATGAAGGAATTCTATTCACTATGTCCCAAATTATATCATATTCCAATTATAGTGCACTAGTTTACACTCGAGCCCTATGGGCCATTTGGGATTAACGCAATTACGTCGGCTCATTGATTAGCGTCTTTTTTATAAATGAGACGGACCACTAGACTTGCTTTAATCATTGTGAAATTTCAGACTTGAAATGTGGATTAAGTGTCTTTCTTTTTTTGCGATCAAGCTTTTATAATTTTTAGATTTGATAGGACACAAAAAAAACACAAACAGACATTACACAAATACACATTTAGTGAGTGTGCATCGAGCCAGTGCAAAAAAATGATGATTTTAAAAAATCTAAAAATAAAGTGGGTCAAAATGTAAGTCTCCCAGGTATCCATTTCCACAGAGTCAGTCTCTAGACTTTAGCTCAATGTGGATGTTGCTGCATGTAATCCTTGACTTCTGGTTGGTATATATACAGTTGAAGCGTTACTAGGATTAAATGTCAGTAATTGTGAAAAACTGTTTAAATGTATTTGGCTGAGTGGCATGTAAACTTTAGACTTCAACTGTAGACAGCTAAGAAAAATATTGATGTAAACACTAATGGTAAATAGTGTGGTCTACATCTTATCATGAGATACTCTACCTCAGGCGAGCAAAACCTCGGGACGTCCTTAGTTTTCTTGCACCAGCCTTATTTACAAATATACAGGAAGCTGTCCCTGTTCTATGCTGCCCGAAAAAGCTTAAAACCCGCCAGCTGTATGTTATTCATGTCGTCATTCAGCCACGACTCGGTGAAACATAAAATATGACATTTTTTTACTTCCCGTTTGGTAGGATATATGTGCTCGTTAGTTTGTCTATTTTAATATCAATTGATTGATACGTTGGCTAATAGGAATAATGGTAAAGGGAGATTACCCTCTCGGAGACTGAGCTTTAGAAGCCTCTGTGTTTTCCTCCTGCGAAAGACGGGGACGGACGGGGGCCTTGTCGGATGTCCGCTCTTTTCCTTCATAGGACACGGTGGCAGAAACGTTATGAACTAAATAAGTTACAAATAACGCGAATAAAAACACATACGGGATTGTAAAACAGCAGCCATCTCCTTGATGCCATTACTCCTCAATGATGAAAAATTGAGTTATTTTAACTGATGATAAAAATATAGTCACTTCAACCTATGATAATAATAGTTACTTTAACTGATGATACATATAGTTACTGTAACTGATGATACATATAGTTACTGTAACTGATGATACATATAGTTACTGTAACTGATGATACATATAGTTACTGTAACTGATGATAAATATAGTTACTGTAACTGATGATACATATAGTTACTGTAACTGATGATACATATAGTTACTGTAACTGATGATACATATAGTTACTGTAACTGATGATACATATAGTTACTGTAACTGATGATAAATATAGTTACTGTAACTGATGATACATATAGTTACTGTAACTGATGATACATATAGTTACTGTAACTGATGATACATATAGTTACTGTAACTGATGATACATATAGTTACTGTAACTGATGATACATATAGTTACTGTAACTGATGATACATATAGTTACTGTAACTGATGATACATATAGTTACTGTAACTGATGATACATATAGTTACTGTAACTGATGATACATATAGTTACTGTAACTGATGATACATATAGTTACTGTAACTGATGATACATATAGTTACTGTAACTGATGATACATATAGTTACTGTAACTGATGATACATATAGTTACTGTAACTGATGATACATATAGTTACTGTAACTGATGATACATATAGTTACTGTAACTGATGATACATATAGTTACTGTAACTGATGATACATATAGTTACTGTAACTGATGATAAATATAGTTACTGTAACTGATGATACATATAGTTACTGTAACTGATGATACATATAGTTACTGTAACTGATAAATATAGTTACTGTAACTGATGATACATATAGTTACTGTAACTGATGATACATATAGTTACTGTAACTGATGATACATATAGTTACTGTAACTGATGATACATATAGTTACTGTAACTGATGATACATATAGTTACTGTAACTGATGATACATATAGTTACTGTAACTGATGGGGCGGGGGAGGCAGTGGGGTGAGCAGTGTGGGTGGCAACGTGGGTTCAGGAAAGGGTGGGGTTGGCAGTGGGGGTAAGGAGGGGTGGGGTTGGCAGTGGGGGTAAGGAGGGGTGGGGTTGGCAGGTGGGGGTAGGGAGGGGTGGGGTTGGCAGTGGGGGTAAGGAGGGGTGGGGAGGCAGTGGGGGTAAGGAGGGGTGGGGTTGGCAGTGGGGGTAAGGAGGGTGGGGTTGGCAGTGGGGGTAAGGAGGGGTGGGGAGGCAGTGGGGGTTAGGAGGGTCGGGGAGGCAGTGGGGGTAAGGAGGGGTGGGGTTGGCAGTGGGGGTAAGGAGGGGTGGGGAGGCAGTGGGGGTAAGGAGGGGTGGGCGAGGCAGTGGGGTGGGAGGGTGGGGTTGGCAGTGGGGGTAAGGAGGGTGGGAAGGCAGTGGGGGAGTGAGGAGGGGTGGGGTTGGCAGTGGGGGTAAGGAGGGGTGGGGAGGCAGTGGGGGTAAGGAGGGGTGGGCGAGGCAGTGGGGGTAAGGAGGGTGGGGATGGCAGTGGGGGTAAGGAGGGTGGGGATGGCAGTGGGAGGTAGGGAGGGGTGGGCGAGGCAGTGGGGGTAAGGAGGAGGTGGTGGGTCGAGGCAGTGGGGGTAAGGAGGGGTGGGCGAGGCAGTGGGGGTAGGAGGGGGTGGGCGGGTGCAGTGGGGGTAAGGGGAGGGGTGGGGGGATGGCAGTGGGGGTAAGGAGGGTGGGGATGGCAGTGGGGGTAAGGAGGGTGGGCGAGGCAGTGGGGGTGAGGGAGGGGTGGGCGAGGCAGTGGGGTAAGGAGGGGTGGGCGAGGCAGTGGGGGTGAGGAGGGGGTGGGGATGGCAGTGGGGTAAGGAGGGGTGGGGTTGGCAGTGGGGGGTAAGGAGGGGTGGGGTGGGCAGTGGGGTAAGGAGGGGTGGGGAGGCAGTGGAGGGTAGGAGGAGGGGTGGGGTTGGCAGTGGGGGTAAGGAGGGGTGGGGGAGGCAGTGGGGGGTAAGGAGGGGTGGGGATGGCAGTGGGGGTTAGGGAGGGGTCGGGGAGGCAGTGGGGGTAAGGAGGGGGTGGGGTTGGCAGTGGGTGTAAGGAGGGGTGGGGAGGCAGTGGGGGGTAAGGAGGGGTGGGCGAGGCAGTGGGGGTAAGGAGGGGTGGGGTGTGGCAGTGGGGGTAAGGAGGGGTGGGGGAGGCAGTGGGGGTAAGGAGGGGTGGTGTTGGCAGTGGGGGTAAAGAGGGTGGGGAGGCAGTGGGGGTAAGGAGGGGTGGGCGAGGCAGTGGGGGGGGTAGGGGAGGGGTGGGGATGGCAGTGGGGGTAAGGAGGGGTGGGGATGGCAGTGGGGGTAAGGAGGGGTGGGCGAGGCAGTGGGGAGTAAGGAGGGTGGGGCTTGAGGCAGTGGGGGTAAGGAGGGAGTGGGGGAGGCAGTGGGGGTAAGGAGGGGGTGGGCGAGGCAGTGGGGGTAAGGAGGGGTGGGCGAGGCAGTGGGGGTAAGGAGGGGTGGGGATGGCAGTGGGGGTAAGGAGGGGTGGGGTTGGCAGTGGGGGTAAGGAGGGGTGGGGGAGGCAGTGGGGGTGAGGAGGGGTGGGACGAGTGGAGTGGGGGGTAAGGAGGGGTGGGGTTGGCAGTGGGGGTAAGAGAGGGTGGGCGAGGCAGTGGGGGTAAGGAGGGGTGGGGTTGGCAGTGGGGGTAAGGAGGGGTGCGGGAGGCAGTGGGGGTGAGGAGGGGTCGGGGTAGGCAGTGGGGGTAAGGAGGGGTGGGGATGGCAGTGGGGGTAGGAGGGTGGGAGGCAGTGGGGGTAAGGAGGTGGGGGGCAGTGGGGGTAAGGAGGGTGGGCGGAGGCAGTGGGGGTAAGAGAGGGGTGGGGATGGCAGTGGGGGTAAGGAGGGTGGGCGTGGCAGTGGGGGGTAAGGAGGGGTGGGCGAGGCAGTGGGGGTAAGGAGGGGTGGGGATGGCAGTGGGGGTAGGAGGGGTGGAGGCGAGGCAGTGGGGGTAAGGAGGGGTGGGGTTGGCAGTGGGGGTAAGGAGGGGTGGGGATGGCAGTGGGGGTAAAGAGGGGTGGGGCGAGGCAGTGGGGGTAAGGAGGGGGTGGGGTTGGCAGTGGGGGTAAGGAGGGGGTGGGGATGGCAGTGGGGGTAAGGAGGGTGGGGGGAGGCAGTGGGGGTAAGGAGGGGTGGGGTTGGCAGTGGGGGTGAGGAGGAGGTGGGGATGGCAGTGGGCGTAAGGAGGGGTGGGCGAGGCAGTGGGGGTAAGGAGGGGTGGGGAGGCAGTGGGGGTAAGGAGGGTGGGCGAGGCAGTGGGGGGTGAGGAGGGGTTGGGAGGGCAGTGGGGGTAAGGAGGGGTGGGCGAGGCAGTGGGGGTAAGGAGGGGTGGGGTTGGCAGTGGGGGTAAGGAGGGGTGGGGATGGCAGTGGGGGTAAGGAGGGTGGGCGTAGGCGGTGGGGGGTAAGGAGGGGGTGGGGTTGGCAGTGGGGGTAAGGAGGGTGCGGGTTGGCAGTGGGGGTAAGGAGGGGTGGGCGGGAGGCAGTGGGGGTAAGGAGGGGGTGGGGTTGGCAGTGGGGGTAAGGAGGGTGGGGTTGGCAGTGGGGGGTATGAGGAGGTTGGGGTTAGGCAGTGGGGGGTAAGGGGAGGGGTGGGAGAGGCAGTGGTGGGTAAGGAGGGGTGGGGTTGGCAGTGGGGGTAAGGAGAGGGTGGGGAGGCAGTGGGGGTAAGGAGGGGGTCGGGGAGTGCAGTGGGGGTAAGGAGGGGTGGGGTTGGCAGTGGGGGTAAGGAGGGGTGGGCGAGGCAGTGGGGGTAAGGAGGGTGGGCGAGGCAGTGGGGGTAAGGAGGGGTGGGTGAGGCAGTGGGGGTAAGGGAGGGTGGAGGATGGCAGTGGGGGTAAGGAGGGGTGGGGTTGGCAGTGGGGGTAAGGAGGGGTCGAGGAGGCAGTGGGGGTAAGGAGGGGTGGGCGAGGCAGTGGGGGGTAAGGAGGGGTGGGGTTGGCATGGGGGCAGAAGGGGGTGGGGATGGCAGTGGGGGTAAGGAGGGTGGCGAGGGCAGTGGGGGTAAGGAGGGTGGGCGAGGCAGTGGGGGTAAGGAGGGATTCGGGGAGGGCAGTGGGGGTAAGGAGGGGTGGGCGATGGCAGTGGGGGTAAGGAGGGTGGAGGCAGGCAGTGGGGTAAGGAGGGTGGGGTTGGCAGTGGGGGTAAGGAGGGGTGGGGCGAGGCAGTGGGGGGTAAAGGAGGGGTCGGGCGAGGCAGTGGGGGTAAGGAGGGGTGGGGGAGGCAGTGGGGGTAAGGAGGGGTGGGGATGGCAGTGGGGGTGAGGAGGGGTGTGGCGAGGCAGTGGGTAAGGAGGGGTGGGCAGGCAGTGGGTAAGGGGGGGGGAGCAGTGGGGGTAAGGAGGGGTGGGGTTGGCAGTGGGGGTAAGGAGGGGTGGGCGAGGCAGTGGGGGTAAGGAGGGGTGGGGTTGGCAGTGGGGGTAAGGAGGGGTGGGGTTGGCAGTGGGGTAAGGAGGGGTCGGGGAGGTAGTGGGGGTAAGGAGGGTGAGCGAGGGCAGTGGGGGTAGGGAGGGGTGGGGTTGGCAGTGGGGTGTAAGGAGGGGTGGGCGGAGGCAGTGGGGGTAAGGAGAGGGGTGGGGATGGCAGTGGGGGTAAGGAGGGGTGGGGGAGGCAGTGGGGGTAAGGAGGGGTGGGGTAATGGTAGTGGGGGTAAGGAGGGGTGGGGTTGGCAGTGGGGGTAAGGAGGGGGTGGGGTTGGCAGTGGGGGTAAGGAGAGGGTGGGGGAGGCAGTGGTGGTAAGGAGGGGTGGGGTTGGCAGTGGGGGTAAGGAGGGGTGGGGGAGGCAGTGGGGGTTAGGAGGGGTCGGGAGGCAGTGGGGGTAAGGAGGGGTGGGGTTGGCAGTGGGGGTAAGGAGGGGTGGGGGAGGCAGTGGGGGTAAGGAGGGGTGGGCGAGGGCAGTGGGGGTAAGGAGGGTGGGCGAGGCAGTGGGGGTAGGAGGAGGGGTGGGCGAGGGCAGTGGGGGTAAGGAGGGGTGGGGATGGCAGTGGGGGTAAGGAGGGTGAGGCGAGGCAGTGGGGGTAAGGAGGGGTGGGCGAGGCAGTGGGGGTAAGGAGGGGTGGGGTTGGCAGTGGGGGTAAGGAGGGTCGAGGAGGCAGTGGGGGTAAGGAGGGGTGGGGTCGAGGCAGTGGGGTAAGGAGGGTGGGGATTGGCAGTGGGGGTAAGGAGGGGATGGGCGATGGCAGTGGGGGTAAGGAGGGGTGGGCGAGGCAGTGGGGGTAAGTGAGAGGGTTGGGCGAGGCAGTGGGGGTAAGGAGGGGTCGGGGATGGCAGTGGGGGTAAGGAGGGGTGGGGATGGCAGTGGGGGTAAGGAGGGGTGGGGGGAGGCAGTGGGGGTAAGGAGGGGTGGGGTTGGCAGTGGGGGGTAGGAGGGGTGGGCGAGGCAGTGGGGGTAAAGAGGGGTGGGCGAGGCAGTGGGGGTAAGGAGGGGTGGGGGAGGCAGTGGGGGTAAGGAGGGGTGGGGATGGCAGTGGGTTAAGGAGGGGTGGGCGAGGCAGGGGGGTAAGGAGGGGTGGGCGAGGCAGTGTGGGGTAAGGAGGGGGGGGGGAGGCAGTGGGGGTAAGGGAGGGGTGGGGTTGGCAGTGGGGGTAAGGAGGGTGGGCGAGGCAGTGGGGGTAAGGAGGGGTGGGGTTGGCAGTGGGGGTAAGGAGGGGTGGGGTTGGCAGTGGGGGGGTAAGGAGGGGTCGGGGAGGTAGTGGGGGTAAGGAGGGGTGGGCGAGGGCAGTGGGGGTAAGGAGGGGTGGGGTTGGCAGTGGGGGTAAGAGGGTGTGGGGGAGGCAGTGGGGGTAAAGAGGGGTGGGGGAGGCAGTGGGGGTAAGGAGGGGTGGGGGATGGCAGTGGGGGTAAGGAGGGGTGGGGTTGGCAGTGGGGGTAAAGAGGGGTGGGGAGGCAGTGGGGGTAAGGAGGGGTGGGGTTGGCAGTGGGGGTAAGGAGGGTGGGGGGGAGGCAGTGGGGGTAAGGAGGGTGGGGATGGCAGTGGGGGTAAGGAGGGTGGGGTTGGCAGTGGGGGTAAGGAGGGGTGGGGGAGGCAGTGGGGGG
>NW_027037389.1:0-12500 GCF_034236695.1 Oncorhynchus nerka
GACCACTACTATAGATCACTACTATAGACCACTCCTTTAGACCACTCCTTTAGACCACTACTTTAGCTCACTACTTTGGACCACTACCCTGGACCACTACTTTGGACCACTACTATAGACCACTACCCTAGACCACTACTATAGACCACTCCTTTAGACCACTCCTTTAGACCACTACTTTAGCTCACTACTTTGGACCACTACCCTGGACCACTACTTTGGACCACTCCTTTAGACCACTACTATAGACCACTACTTTAGCTCACTACTTTGGACCACTACCCTGGACCACTACCCTGGACCACTACCCTGGACCACTCCTTTGGACCACTACTTTGGACCTCATAGATTCAGCCCTTGGGGAGGAAGTGAGTAGTTTACCTTGACTCAGGATGGAGTTGTGAGTTCTCTGCAGACTGAAGACAGTGAGCGAAAGGGCAGATGTTGAGCTTTGAGACACAACACTAAAGGGATAGAAGGAGGAAAATGAGAAGGGGAACAAGATTTATGTTGAGTGTGAGATATGCATGTAGGATAGGATGCAGCTGGAGAGGGTGAGGAGAGGAAGTGGACATGCCTTAGACCCAGGGTGAATGTATGAGTCAGGGTCTTCAAGACTCTTCTCTCAACAGTAGCCTGTGTCAGTGTCATTGAGTTGGCTGGCTTGGTGTTGGAGTCTCCTATAGACAGGCAGCAGTAGAGACTCTTCTCTAAAACAGTAGCCTGTGTCAGTGTCATTGAGTTGGCTGGCTTGGTGTTGGAGTCTCCTATAGACAGGCAGCAACAGTACAGGGTCTAGATCCCCCCTTCCATAACACAATAGACTTTGTTTATTTCCAATCAGGATGTGATTAATGGAGATGTTGACTAGGATTGTACCCTAGCTCCCTCCTCCACTCCACTGTCCTCTTTGTGAATGAATACATCCCCATCAGGCCCTGTCCTGTTAATAGTACTGAATGACTTCCTGTCTGTGTCCTCATTACCCCTCATAGTGAGGTGAAATTACATTACTCTGAGTGTGTGTGTGTGTGTGTGTGTGTGTGTGTGTGTGTGTGTGTGTGTGTGTGTGTGTGTGTGCGTGCGTGCGTGCAAGATACAGAGCTCATCTTTCATAGAGATACTATCCCCCTCTACACACACACACACACACTACACCTTGTTTCTGTCTGCTGTTGTTCCCTCTGAAGAGAACTGCCATGATCCCATATGTATGACAAACATGTCTCCAGACACACACCACTACTCAACCAATCTACTCTGCTGTCTCAGTCACACACCACTACTCAACCAATCTACTCTGCTGTCTCAGTCACACCACTACTCAGCAATCTCTCTGCTGTCTCAGTCACACACCACTACTCAACCAATCTACTCCGTTGTCTCAGTCACACACCACTACTGTGTTCTCTGTGTGTGTGTAGCTGTAACATGTGTTCTCTATGTGTGTGTAGCTGTAACATGTGTTCTCTGTGTGTATGTTGCTGTAACATGTGTTCTCTGTGTGTATGTAGCTGTAACATGTGTTCTCTGTGTGTGTATGTAACATGTGTTCTCTGTGTGTGTGTAGCTGTAACATGTGTTCTCTGTGTGTATGTAGCTGTAACATGTGTTCTGTGTGTGTGTGTAGCTGTAACATGTGTTCTCTGTGTGTATGTAGCTGTAACATGTGTTTTCTGTGTGTGTGTAGCTGTAACATGTGTTCTCTGTGTGTGTATGTAGCTGTAACATGTGTTCTCTGTGTGTATGTAACATGTGTTCTCTGTGTGTATGTAGCTGTAACATGTGTTCTCTGTGTGTATGTAGCTGTAACATGTGTTCTCTGTGTGTATGTAGCTGTAACATGTGTTCTCTGTGTGTATGTAACATGTGTTCTCTGTGTGTATGTAGCTGTAACATGTGTTCTCTCTGTGTGTGTGTGTGTGTGTACTGTATGTGTGTTTTATCTGCTATAGCTAAAGGTGTACATAAGGTGTATATTTTTTAAATCTGTTTTCTAAATGATTCTACTTCTTGCATCAGTTACCTTATGTGGAATAGAGTTCCATGTAGTCATGGCTCTATGTAGTACTGTGAGCCTCCCAGAGTCTGTTCTGGATCTGGGGACTGTGAAGAAGAGACCCCCCCCCTGGTGGGATGTCTCATGGGGTATGCAATGGGTGTCCCAGCTTGTCTCGTGGGGTATGCAATGGGTGTCCCAGCTTGTCTCATGGGGTATGCAATGGGTGTCCCAGCTTGTCTCATGGGGTATGCAATGGGTGTCCCAGCTTGTCTCGTGGGGTATGCAATGGGTGTCCCAGCTTGTCTCATGGGGTATGCAATGGGTGTCCCAGCTTGTCTCATGGGGTATGCAATGGGTGTCCCAGCTTGTCTCGTGGGGTATGCAATGGGTGTCCCAGCTTGTCTCATGGGGTATGCAATGGGTGTCCCAGCTTGTCTCATGGGGTATGCAATGGGTGTCCCCAGCTTGTCTCGTGGGGTATGCAATGGGTGTCCCAGCTTTGTGTTCAGCTGTTTGAATGGACAGACTCACGTCAAATGCCTCTCACAAAGACAAGTAGTCAATGCAGTGAATCTCTCCTCTACTTTGAGCCAGGAGAGATTGACATGCATGTTATTGATGTTAGCTCTCGGAGTACATCTAAGGGCCCAGCTGTGCTGCTCTGTTCTGGGCCAACTGGAATTCGCCCGTGTTCTATTTTGCAACACTCGACCATCTGACTGGACAGGAGTCCAGGTGGGATCAAACTAGAGAACTGTAGGACTGGTTTAGTTGATAGTGATTGTCAAGAAAGCCGAGCAGCACTTTATTACAGACAGACCTGTTCCCCCATCTTAGCTTGGGCCTCCCGAGTGACGCAGCGGTCTAAGGCACTGCATCTCAGTGCTTAGTGGCGTCACTACAGACACCCTGGTTTGATTCCAGGCTGTATCACAACCGGACGTGATTGAGAGTCCCATAGGCGGTGCACAATTGGCCCAGCGCCGTCCGGGGTTTGCCGGTAGGCCGTCATTGTAAATAAGAATGTGTTCTTAACTGACTTGCCAAGTTAAATAAAGGTTAAATAATATTTTTTAATTATAATAATCTATGAGCCAGAATTACCTCAATTAGCCATAAAATCCCTAGTTTGAAAGTGATTGTTTTTCTAGAAGCTGTGCTGCACCATCTCCCCGACATTTTCCCCCACGTGGGCCAGCCGCCCAGCAATTAGAGTTCAACCAATGAGCTTCATCACCTCGCCGTATGAGTGACAGCTAGTAATAAGCATACTAGTGGAATGAACTGATTGACAGGCCCAACACATACAGTATACCACACAAGACATATACTACTAGTGGAATGAACTGATTCACTCTGACAGCCCCAACACATACAGTATACCACACAAGACATATACTACTAGTGGAATGAACTGATTCACTCTGACAGCCCCAACACATACAGTATACCACACACGACATATACTGCTATATACTACTAATGGAATGAACTGATTGACAGCCCCAACACATACAGTATACCATAATGACATATACTGCTATATACTACTAGTGGAATGAACTGATTGACAGCCCCAACACATACAGTACACCATACAAGACATATACTGCTATATACTACTAGAACACAAGCATGTGCTATCCCTCCAACACACAGTGTACATGCACAATGCTCTCACAGACAAGGGGCAACGTGCTCCAACAGACCATCATCAAGGGGCAACGTCCTCCAACTGACCATCATCAAGGGGCAACGTCCTCCAACTGACCATCATCAAGGAGCAACGTCCTCCAACTGACCATCATGAAGGAGCAACGTCCTCCAACTGACCATCATCAAGGGGCAACGTCCTCCAACTGACCATCATGAAGGAGCAACGTCCTCCAACTGACCATCATGAAGGAGCAACGTCCTCCAACTGACCATCATCAAGGAGCAACGTCCTCCAACTGACCATAGAACATCATCAAGGAGCAACGTCCTCCAACAGACCATCATCAAGGAGCAACGTCCTCCAACAGACCATCATCAAGGGACAACGTCCTCAACCATCATCAAGGAGACGTCCTCCAACTGACCATCATCAAGGAGTCCTCCAACTGACCATCATCCAACGTCCTCCAACTGACCATCATCAAGGAGCAACGTCCTCCAACAGACCATAGAACATCATCAAGGGACAACGTCCTCCAACAGACCATCATCAAGGGACAACGTCCTCCAACAGACCATAGAGGAATGCTGGAATGAAGACTCTCAGCCTGTTTGTGATCAGAGTCCTATAGCTCCCCCTACTGGATGAACGCTTTAACAGCTGGGAAGGAGACCTGGGAAGAGACTGGCACAACGTCTACACAACGTCTACAGGGGCGTTGGGCCCAGTAACTGAGAGGTTGCTGGATGCGTTCTGAGCAATGCAGTAATCCAACTGTTCCCTGGGCGATAAAGACGTGGTCGTCGATTAAGGCAGCCCCCCCACCTCTCTGATTCAGACGTGGTTGGGTTAAATGAGGAAGACACATTTAAGTTGAAGGCATTGAGTCTTCCACCTTTCACCCAACCCCTTCTGTTGGTCAGCAAATGGGAGGGTCTTCAGAGGTTAAATTAAATGTATTCGGTATGCACAAGGGAACCCGCACACCTGCAAAGCCCATGACACCTGCCTAAAGGTACTGTAAGTCTGAATGGGGAAATAACCTAACCTGGGGGGGGGGGCCCGTGAAGTGTCTCCAGGAGGGCATGTTGAGACAACCTGTAGAAACTCCTGTCCTCCTCATCTGGACCCTTTCCAACATGGACACTCCTTCTTCTGGACTCTCTCTGACTGGTGTTCAGCGCATCTTTAACCATTAAAACACGAGGGACTTCTACTAGTCTCCTCTTCCTGTTTGCTGTGTGTGTGGTGATAACGTGTGAATTGTGTCCCTGTCTCTTACTGGTTCTCTCTAACTGGATAGTTGTACCTATATCTGAACCGCCACTTCTTTTGGCGACCACCACATGGTATATGCTCTTTTTTCAGGGGGAATAGCGTGCTACATGTTTCTCAGATTTGATTCTCTGGAGAAATCGACAGACACACAATAAGTCAGTCTTATTCCATGTTTATTGACCAAATCAAAACAGAGTCAATGGGGTGAGTATACGTCGACTGATCAAGCTAGTAGACAGAAGCTCATCAAGTTCTAAATGAATAGTCCTACCGGTAAAAAAAAAAAAAAAAATGACACCAAGGTCAAAGGTTATCAAATCAGACAACAAAACAAAAGAAGAAAAGCCTAAATATAAAACAAAAACCTTAATTCAAAAGTTAAAAAATATACATTAATTTAATTCTGAATGATTTACTGTACATAAAGAATTTCTGGTCCAAAATGGATATTTTCTCAAGAACAAAACGGACGTTTTTCCTCTTTAAAAAACCAGAACCTTCTGTTATTTAAATCTGCTCTTCACTCACAGAAAAAGGTCACATAACAATTGTTTTTTGTTGATCAGGGTTAAAACAAAATGGTTCATTTCTTAACGAAACGCGTATGTTTGTCTTCTGAAGGAAAATTAGATATTTACGTGAAAGCCGTCATCACAAAAACAAGATGAAAAGCTTCAGAGTAACTCACAACCCAAAAGATGCCACGATCAACATAAAATTCATAACAAAGTATTCTGTTTGTCATCAAAAGATAATTGTAAACTGAGACTTTCTTTGCCACTGTGGGAGGGGGATAATTAAGAGCCCCTTTAAGAGCCCCTTTAAGAGCCCCTTTAAGAGCCCCTTTAAGAGCAGTCATTCACTAGATTCAGGGATGATTTGTTTCTTGAGCGGATGGTCAAGGAGCCGGAACACAAATCATTTGTAGACTGAAAATTGACCTCAAGAAGACCAAATAGATATAATATTTATCTTAAACTTAATCATTTCAAAGCTTGCTTAGATTTGTATACAGTCACATACATCCCTCTGTTACGCATGGGAATACTATAGAACAGATTTACATATATCTATCTAGCTCAGAAAACATAGGGCAGCAAATAATATCCCCTGTGGGCCACCAGTTGGGGAAGACCCCCCCCCTACGAGCCAAGCCCCCCCCCCCCCCCCCTACTTTAAAGTAGCAGAATTCTGGTCCTCTTTAGTATCTCATTATAACTATTACTTTAAACAAAACTATCAAGAAAAATATCAAAACTGCACAAAAAAAAGAAATACATGGAAAAGAAAACATGCAATGAACAAAAAACATCTTCACAAAAGAACACAGATTCAGAGGCTCACGAAATACCAAACTAAATTATATACAAGGTACTATAACAAACAAAAATGCATAACTCCTCAAAACACTGAAGAACAGAAAATAAAAACTCTTCCCCGAACTCTTCCTCTTCTAGTCAGGTCAACTCGATAACAACCGTTAACCGAACTTGAGATCTGTGAACGAAACTCACATTTTCACAAATCTCCTAATTAAATTCTCCAATTGAAAATCTCACATTTTTACATTTTCAATTCATGAAAGTTACCCATGCATATCTGAAGTTAGGATTGGACCTATGAGAGCTGACAAACAATGCCGATCATGATTGATTCCTGATGATAAAAATGGATCTTTCCCCAGAAGTCAAGGATGTGGTAGACTGCATCTGCCGAGGTAGGAGACGACCCTCCATCTCTTTCTACATCCTCGTCTTCTCTGTCCTCTCTCCACGCTTCCTGTCCTCACTTTCTCCACATCTCTCTTTCCTGTTGTCTCTGTGACCCGGTCTGGTCTCGTCTTCCTCTCTAATCCATAACTACAGTCTCTAAAGTGCTCCGATGGAAACTGGACTGACAGAAAAGACAAGTCCCTCCCCCCAAAAAATACAAACAAAAACAAAACAAAAATTAAACAAAAAAAAATGAAAGAAAATAAACATCTGCACCGAACGTGTGTGTGTGTGTGTGTGTGTGTGTGTGTGTGTGTGTCTGTGTGTCTGTGTGTCTGCGTGTGTGTGTGTCTGCGTGTGTGTGTGTGTGTGTGTGTGTGTGTCATAGCGTCCCCCGTCATCATCTTCAGTACTTTGGCACTTTGGTGTAATCCTCAGTGTGTACGCTCTTACACAGCCCTATGGACAGGATCATACCCAGGAGCTGTGGAGGGTAGAGGTCAGAGGTCAGGTTAACAGTATCACTACATCTAAAGCCTCTCAGGAGGGTTCTCTCAATAGCTGTGATCAATGTATGCTCCTGTAGCAGGAAGTGTCTACATACATTGAAAAACAAGAGCTGCTGTCTTGGAAGTCACGTGGATTAAGGTCAGAGGTCAGAAGCTGTTTCTGACGGGCATTTATTCCTCTTAATGATAAATATTTGTCTGGCTGAGAGACCTGCCTGACAGATTCTATAGAATGTATATGTTATTCTGGTCCTATAGAATGTTGTTCTGGTCCTATAGAATGTATATGTTATTCTGGTCCTATAGAATGTTGTTCTGGTCCAGTAGAATGTATATGTTGTTCTGGTCCTATAGAATGTTGTTCTGGTCCAGTAGAATGTATATGTTGTTCTGGTCCTATAGAATGTTGTTCTGGTCCAGTAGAATGTATAGGTTGTTCTGGTCCTATAGAATGTTGTTCTGGTCCAGTAGAATGTATATGTTGTTCTGGTCCTATAGAATGTTGTTCTGGTCCAGCAGAATGTATATGTTGTTCTGGTCCAGTAGAATGTATATGTTGTTCTGGTCCAGTAGAATGTATATGTTGTTCTGGTCCAGTAGAATGTATATGTTGTTCTGGTCCTATAGAATGTATATGTTGTTCTGGTCCAGTAGAATGTATATGTTGTTCTGGTCCAGTAGAATGTATATGTTGTTCTGGTCCAGTAGAATGTATATGTTGTTCTGGTCCAGTAGAATGTATATGTTGTTCTGGTCCAGTAGAATGTATATGTTGTTATGGTCCTATAAAATGTATATGTTGTTCTGGTCCAGTAGAATGTATATGTTGTTCTGGTCCTATAGAATGTTGTTCTGGTCCTATAGAATGTTGTTCTGGTCCTATAGAATGTATATGTTGTTCTGGTCCTATAGAATGCATATGTTGTTCTGGTCCTATAGAATGTATATGTTGTTCTGGTCCTATAGAATGTCTATGTTGTTCGGGTCCTATAGAATGTATATGTTGTTCTGGTCCAGTAGAATGTATATGTTGTTCTGGTCCAGTAGAATGTACATGTTGTTCTGGTCCTATATAATGTTGTTCTGGTCCTATAGAATGTTGTTCTGGTAATATAGAATGCATATGTTGTTCTGGTCCTATAGAATGTATGTGTTGTTCTGGTCCTATAGAATGTATGTGTTGTTCTGGTCCTCTAGAATGTTGTTCTGGTCCTATAGAATGTTGTTCTGGTCCTATAGAATGTATATGTTGTTCTGGTCCTATAGAATGTATATGTTGTTCTGGTCCTATAGAATGTATATGTTGTTCTGGTCCTATAGAATGTATATGTTGTTCTGGTCCTATAGAATGTATATGTTGTTCTGGTCCAGTAAAATGTATATGTTGTTCTGGTCCTATAAAATGTTGTTCTGGTCCAGTAGAATGTATATGTTGTTCTGGTCCTATAGAATGTACATGTTGTTCTGGTCCAGTAGAATGTATATGCTGTTCTGGTCCTATAAAATGTTGTTCTGGTCCTATAGAATGTATATGTTGTTCTGGTCCTATAGAATGTATATGTTGTTCTGGTCCTATAGAATGTTGTTCTGGTCCTATAGAATGTATATGTTGTTCTGGTCCTATAGAATGTATATGTTGTTCTGGTCCTATAGAATGTTGTTCTGGTCATATATAATGTTGTTCTGGTCATATAGAATGTTGTTCTGGTCCAGTAGAAGGTATATGTTATTCTGGTCCTATAGAATGTATATGTTGTTCGGGTCCTATAGAATGTGGTTCTGGTCCAGTAAAATGTATATGTTGTTCTGGTCCTATAAAATGTTGTTCTGGTCCAGTAGAATGTATATGTTGTTCTGGTCCTATAGAATGTACATGTTGTTCTGGTCCTATAGAATGTTGTTCTGGTCATATAGAATGTTGTTCTGGTCATATAGAATGTTGTTCTGGTCCAGTAGAAGGTATATGTTATTCTGGTCCTATAGAATGTATATGTTGTTCGGGTCCTATAGAATGTGGTTCTGGTCCAGTAAAATGTATATGTTGTTCTGGTCCTATAGAATGTTGTTCTGGTCCAGTAGAATGTATATGTTGTTCTGGTCCTATAGAATGTACATGTTGTTCTGGTCCTATAGAATGTTGTTCTGGTCATATAGAATGTTGTTCTGGTCATATAGAATGTTGTTCTGGTCCAGTAGAAGGTATATGTTATTCTGGTCCTATAGAATGTATATGTTGTTCGGGTCCTATAGAATGTGGTTCTGGTCCAGTAAAATGTATATGTTGTTCTGGTCCTATAAAATGTTGTTCTGGTCCAGTAGAATGTATATGTTGTTCTGGTCCTATAGAATGTACATGTTGTTCTGGTCCTATAGAATGTATATGTTGTTCTGGTCCTATAGAATGTATATGTTGTTCTGGTCCTATAGAATGTATATGTTGTTCTGGTCCAGTAAAATGTATATGTTGTTCTGGTCCTATAAAATGTTGTTCTGGTCCAGTAGAATGTATATGTTGTTCTGGTCCTATAGAATGTACATGTTGTTCTGGTCCAGTAGAATGTATATGCTGTTCTGGTCCTATAAAATGTTGTTCTGGTCCTATAGAATGTATATGTTGTTCTGGTCCTATAGAATGTATATGTTGTTCTGGTCCTATAGAATGTTGTTCTGGTCCTATAGAATGTATATGTTGTTCTGGTCCTATAGAATGTATATGTTGTTCTGGTCCTATAGAATGTTGTTCTGGTCATATAGAATGTTGTTCTGGTCATATAGAATGTTGTTCTGGTCCAGTAGAAGGTATATGTTATTCTGGTCCTATAGAATGTATATGTTGTTCGGGTCCTATAGAATGTGGTTCTGGTCCAGTAAAATGTATATGTTGTTCTGGTCCTATAGAATGTTGTTCTGGTCCAGTAGAATGTATATGTTGTTCTGGTCCTATAGAATGTACATGTTGTTCTGGTCCTATAGAATGTTGTTCTGGTCATATAGAATGTTGTTCTGGTCATATAGAATGTTGTTCTGGTCCAGTAGAAGGTATATGTTATTCTGGTCCTATAGAATGTATATGTTGTTCGGTCCTATAGAATGTGGTTCTGGTCCAGTAAAATGTATATGTTGTTCTGGTCCTATAAAATGTTGTTCTGGTCCAGTAGAATGTATATGTTGTTCTGGTCCTATAGAATGTACATGTTGTTCTGGTCCTATAGAATGTATATGTTGTTCTGGTCCTATAGAATGTATATGTTGTTCTGGTCCTATAGAATGTATATGTTGTTCTGGTCCAGTAAAATGTATATGTTGTTCTGGTCCTATAAAATGTTGTTCTGGTCCAGTAGAATGTATATGTTGTTCTGGTCCTATAGAATGTACATGTTGTTCTGGTCCAGTAGAATGTATATGCTGTTCTGGTCCTATAAAATGTTGTTCTGGTCCTATAGAATGTATATGTTGTTCTGGTCCTATAGAATGTATATGTTGTTCTGGTCCTATAGAATGTTGTTCTGGTCCTATAGAATGTATATGTTGTTCTGGTCCTATAGAATGTATATGTTGTTCTGGTCCTATAGAATGTTGTTCTGGTCATATATAATGTTGTTCTGGTCATATAGAATGTTGTTCTGGTCCAGTAGAAGGTATATGTTATTCTGGTCCTATAGAATGTATATGTTGTTCGGGTCCTATAGAATGTGGTTCTGGTCCAGTAAAATGTATATGTTGTTCTGGTCCTATAAAATGTTGTTCTGGTCCAGTAGAATGTATATGTTGTTCTGGTCCTATAGAATGTACATGTTGTTCTGGTCCTATAGAATGTTGTTCTGGTCATATAGAATGTTGTTCTGGTCATATAGAATGTTGTTCTGGTCCAGTAGAAGGTATATGTTATTCTGGTCCTATAGAATGTATATGTTGTTCGGGTCCTATAGAATGTGGTTCTGGTCCAGTAAAATGTATATGTTGTTCTGGTCCTATAGAATGTTGTTCTGGTCCAGTAGAATGTATATGTTGTTCTGGTCCTATAGAATGTACATGTTGTTCTGGTCCTATAGAATGTTGTTCTGGTCATATAGAATGTTGTTCTGGTCATATAGAATGTTGTTCTGGTCCAGTAGAAGGTATATGTTATTCTGGTCCTATAGAATGTATATGTTGTTCGGGTCCTATAGAATGTGGTTCTGGTCCAGTAAAATGTATATGTTGTTCTGGTCCTATAAAATGTTGTTCTGGTCCAGTAGAATGTATATGTTGTTCTGGTCCTATAGAATGTACATGTTGTTCTGGTCCAGTAGAATGTATATGTTGTTCTGGTCCAGTAGAATGTATATGTTGTTCTGGTCCAGTAGAATGTATATGTTGTTCTGGTCCAGTAAAATGTATATGTTGTTCTGGTCCTATATAATGTTGTTCTGGTCCAGTAGAATGTATATGTTGTTCTGGTCCTATAGAATGTACATGTTGTTCTGGTCCAGTAGAATGTATATGTTGTTCTGGTCTAGTAGAATGTATATGTTATTCTGGTCCAGTAGAATGTATATGTTATTCTGGTCCTATAGAATGTATATGTTGTTCTGGTCCAGTAGAATGTATATGTTGTTCTGGTCCAGTAGAATGTATATGTTGTTCTGCTCCAGTAGAATGTATATGTTGTTCTGCTCCAGTAGAATGTATATGTTGTTCTGGTCCTATAGAATGTATATGTTGTGCTGGTCCTATAGAATGTATTAGTTGTTCTTTACCTCAATGACAGCCACTCCCAGGCAGACCCCCAGGATCACTCCAACGTTGGCAAACAGCCAGCTCTCTACACTGGAGTTACAGCCCTAAGGGACAGACAGACAGAGAGAGCGACAGACAGACAGAGAGAGCGACAGACAGACAGAGAGAGCGACAGACAGACAGAGCGACAGACAGACAGAGCGACAGACAGAGAGAGCGACAGACAGAGAGAGCGACAGACAGAGAGAGCGACAGACAGAGAGAGCGACAGACAGAGAGAGCGACAGACAGAGAGAGCGACAGACAGAGAGAGCGACAGACAGAGAGAGCGACAGACAGAGAGAGCGACAGACAGAGAGAGCGACAGACAGAGAGAGCGACAGACAGACAGAGCGACAGAGAGAGCGACAGACAGACAGAGACAGAGACGTATATTAAACACAGTCCAATATATTAACAGATGAGGGTGGTGTTGAGTGATGTTTATGTTGTAAGTATCTCAGTGATGGAGTCAAACACTGTGACCATATTTCAATGGAACAGACTTCCATGGAGTACTGATACACGAGTAGCACAATGACAAGCCTAATGTAGGAGTGTTCTCTCAATCAATCAACCAATCA
>NW_027037389.1:17500-19186 GCF_034236695.1 Oncorhynchus nerka
ACAGATCACTGTACCTGTAAATAGCCCATCTGTAAACAGCCCATCTGTAAATAGCCCACCCAACTACCTCATCCCCATACTGTTATTATATATATTTATTTTTGCTCCTTTACACCCCAGTATCTCTACTTGCACATTCATCTTCTGCACATCTATCACTCCAGTGTTTAATTGCTAAATTGTAATTATTTCTCCACTACGGCCTATTTATTGCCTTACCTCATTTGCACTCACTGTATATAGACTTCTATTGTGTTATTGACTGTATGTTTGTTTATTCCATGTGTAACTCTGTTGTTGTTGTTTGAGTCGCACTGCTTTGCTTTATCTTGGCCAGGTCGCAGTTGTAAATGAGAACTTGTTCTCAACTGGCCTACCTGGTTAAATAAAGGTGATCTGGTCTACCTGGTTAAATAAAGGTGATCTGGTCTACCCGGTTAAATAAAGGTGATCTGGTCTACCCGGTTAAATAAAGGTGATCTGGTCTACCCGGTTAAATAAAGGTGATCTGGTCTACCCGGTTAAATAAAGGTGATCTGGTCTACCCGGTTAAATAAAGGTGATCTGGTCTACCCGGTTAAATAAAGGTGATCTGGTCTACCTGGTTAAATAAAGGTGATCTGGTCTACCTGGTTAAATAAAGGTGAAATAAAATAAATAAAAATAATGTTAAATGTTAGATCCAGACTTGGTTCCATTTCAGATCCAAAAAGCAGGAAGCTTCAGGGATAATATCTATGGCTGTCCCAAACAGCACCCTCTTCCCTAAGTAGTGCACTACTTCAGGGATAATATCTATGGCTGTCCCAAACAGCACCCTCTTCCCTAAGTAGTGCAGTACTTCAGGGATAATATCTATGGCTGTCCCAAACAGCACCCTCTTCCCTATATAGTGCACTACTTCAGGGATAATATCTATGGCTGTCACAAACAGCACCCTCCGCCCTAAGTAGTGCACTACTTCAGGGATAATATCTATGGCTGTCCCAAACAGCACCCTCCTCCCTAAGTAGTGCACTACTTCAGGGATAATATCTATGGCTGTCCCAAACAGCACCCTCTTCCCTATATAGTGCAGTACTTCAGGGATAATATCTATGGCTGTCCCAAACAGCACCCTCTTCCCTATATAAGTCGCTCTGGATAAGAGCGTCTGCTAAATGACTTAAATGTAAAAGTAATAGTGTACTACTTCAGGGATAATATCTATGGCTGTCCCAAACAGCACCCTCTTCCCTATATAGTGCACTACTTCAGGGATAATATCTATGGCTGTCCCAAACAGCACCCTCTTCCCTATATAGTGCAGTACTTCAGGGATACATCAGGGATAATATCTATGGCTGTCCCAAACAACACCCTCTTCCCTATATAGTGTACTACTTCAGGGATAATATCTATGTTGTCCCAAATGGCATCCTCCTCTAAGTAGTGCACTATAGAGAGTCTGAAGATTAGTTTCAAGCTTTACGGGCGTTTCTAGTCAGATGTTTCCCTTCAGGTCCACTGGGAGAGACAGGCAGTGTGTGTGTGTGTGTGTGTGTGTGTGTGTGTGTGTGTGTGTGTGTTGTTGAGGTGGCTGAACCAAGCCAAACTATCCTATCCAGCCAAGATGGATTCTGTTCCATTACAAGTTTACATCTTCTGCTACAATCTGCTAAGTCATTCCAAACCAGCTAGAAAGTT
>NW_027037390.1:2500-7500 GCF_034236695.1 Oncorhynchus nerka
CACAACCCAAGGGGGGCGCCAACCCAGGACAGGCAGATCACATCAGTGACTCTAACCCACTCAAGGACGCACCCCTCCTAGGGACGGCATGAAAGAGCCCTAGTAAGCCAGTGACTCAGCCCCTGTAATAGGGTTAGAGGCAGAGAATCCAGTGGAAAGAGGGGAACCGGCCAGGCAGAGACAGCAAGGGCGGTTCGTTGCTCCAGAGCCTTTCCGTTCACCTTCACACCCTGGGCCAGACTACACTCAATCATATGACCCACTGAAGAGATGAGTCTTCAGTAAAGACTTAAAGGTTGAGACCAAGTTTGAAAAACCTAACCTTATTAACCATAACCCTAACCTAACCCTAGCTCCTAACCCTAAACCTAAACCTAACCCTAGCTCCTAACCCTAAAACTAATTCTAACCCTAGCTCCTAACCCTAAACCTAACCCCTAGCTCCTAACCTTAAACCTAACCCTAGCTCCTAACCTAAACCTAACCCTAGCTCCTAACCCTAAGCCTAAACCTAACCTAGCTCCTAACCCTAAACCTAAACCTAACCCTATCTCCTAACCCTAAACCTAATTCTAACCCTAGCTCCTAACTATAAACCTAAACCCTAACCCTAACACTAATTCTAACCTTAACCCTAAACCCCTGAAATAGCTTTTGTCCATGTGGGGACTAACAAAATGTCCCCAGTTGGTCAAATGTTTGTTAGTTTACTATTCTTGCGGACGGACACACACACACACACACACACACACACACACACACACACACACACACACACACACACACACACACACACACACACACACACACACACACAAACATTATCGTATAACTAACCTTGTGGGACACACAATTCAGTCCCATTTAAAATCCTATTTTCCCTAACCTGACCCTCAACCTAAATCAAACCAAATCAAATCAAATGTATTTCTATAGCCCTTCGTACATCAGCTGATATCTCAAAGTGCTGTACAGAACCCCAGCCTAAAACCCCAAACAGCAAGCAATGCAGGTGTAGAATGACGGTGGCTAGGAAAAACTCCCTAGAAAGGCCAAAACCTAGGAATAAACCTAGAGAGGAACCAGGCTATGTGGGTTGGCCAGTCCTCTTCACAGCTGTGCCGGGTGGAGATTACACAGAACATGGCCAAGATGTTCAAATGTTCATAAATGACCAGCATGGTCAAATAATAATAATCACAGGCAGAACAGTTGAAACTGGAGCAGCAGCACGGCCAGGTGGACTGGGGACAGCAAGGAGTCATCATGCCAGATAGTCCTGAGGCATGGTCCTAGGGCTCTGGTCCTCCGAGAGAGAGAAAGAAAGAGAGAAAGAGAGAATTAGAGAGAGCATACTTAAATTCACACAGGACACCGGATAGGACAGGAGAAGTACTCCAGATATAACAAACTGACCCTAGCCCCCCGACACATAAATTACTGCAGCATAAATACTGGAGGCCGAGACAGGAGGGGTCAGGAGACACTGTGGCCCCATCCGATGACACCCCCGGACAGGGCCAAACAGGAAGGATATAATCCCACCCACTTTGCCCAAAGCACAGGCCCCACACCACTAGAGGATATCTTCAACCACCAACCCACCATCCTGAGACAAGGCCGAGTATAGCCCACAAAGATCTCCGCCACGGCACAACCCAAGGGGCGCCACCAGACAGGCAGATCACATCAGTGACTCAACCCACTCAAGTGACGCACCCCTCCTAGGGACGGGTATGAAAGAGCCCTAGTAAGCCAGTGACTCAGCCCCTGTAATAGGGTTAGAGGCAGAGAATCCCAGTGGAAAGGGGAACCGGCCAGGCAGAGACAGCAAGGCGGTTCGTTTATCAGAGCCTTTCGTTCACCTTCACACTCCTGGGCCAGACTACACTCAATCATATGACCCACTGAAGAGATGAGCCTTCAGTAAAGACTTAAAGGTTGAGACCAAGTTTGAAAACCTAACCTTATTAACCATAACCTAACCTAACCCTAGCTCCTAACCCTAAACCTAAACCTAACCCTAGCTCCTAACCCTAAAACTAATTCTAACCCTAGCTCCTAACCCTAAACCTAACCCCTAGCTCCTAACCTTAAACCTAACCCTAGCTCTAACCTAAACCTAACCCTAGCTCCTAACCCTAAGCCTAAACCTAACCCTAGCTCTAACCCTAAACCTAAACCTAACCCTATCTCCTAACCCTAAACCTAATTCTAACCCTAGCTCCTAACTATAAACCTAAACCTAACCCTAACACTAATTCTAACCTTAACCTAAACCCCTGGAAATAGCTTTTGTCCATGTGGGGACTAACAAATGTCCCCAGTTGGTCAAATGTTTGTTAGTTTACTATTCTTTTGGACGGACACACACACACACACACACACACACACACACACACACACACACACACACACACACACACACACACACACACACACATACAGTGCCTGGAGAGGTAATAATTATCTCTCTCCTATCCTTCCGTCTCTCTCTATCTGGCTCTCTTTCTCTCTCGGTTTCTCTCTCTGGCTCTCTTTCTCTCTCAGTTTCTCTCTCTGGCTCTCTTTCTCTCCCAGTTTCTCTCTCTGGCTCTCTTTCTCTCTCAGTTTCTCTCTCTGGCTCGCTTTCTCTCTCCGTTCTCTCTCTGGCTGGCTCTTTCTCTCTCAGTTTCTCTCTCTGGCTCTCTTTCTCTCTCAGTTTCTATGTCTGCCTCCAGTTGCACAATCATTCACTGGTGAGAGACAAGGTGTTTTGTAAGAGAGACAGAACAAGAGAGAAATGTAATATAGATAGCACTAGAAAGAGAAAGGAAAGAGGAAGAGCGAAGAACAGAGACAAAGAGCGACATTTTGTATGTATATATTAAGGATCCTCATTGGCTGCTGCTAAGGCAGCAGCTACTCTTCCTGGAGTCCAGCAACACCAAGGCAGCGATACACAATTTAAAATATTACATTTCATAACAACACATTACGTGTGTTCCCTCAGGCCACTACTCTACTATCACATATCTACAATACCAAATCCATGTGTGTGTGTGTGTGTGTGTGTGTGTGTGTGTGTGTGTGTGTGTGTGTGTGTGTGTGTGCGTGTGTATGTGTGTATGTGTGTGTGTGTGTGTGTGTGTGTGTGTGTGTGTGTGTGTGTGTGTGTAGTGTGTCTGTGCCCGTGTATGTCTCTTCACAGTCCCGCTGTTCCATAAGGTGTATTGTTATGTGTTTTTTAAATCTGATTCTACTGCTTGCATCAGTTACCTGATGTGGTAACTGACAAGGGCACTGCGTTCATCCACCTCTGGCCTGCTCGCCTCCCTACCACTGAGGAAGTACAGTTCCGCTCAGCCCAGTCAAAACTGTTCGCTGCTCTGGCCCCCCAATGGTGGAACAAACTCCCTCACGACGCCAGGACAGCGGAGTCAATCACCACCTTCTGGAGACACCTGAAACCCCACCTCTTTAAGGAATACCTAGGATAGGATAAAGTAATCCCTCTCACTCCCCCCCTTAAAAGATTTAGATGCACTATTGTAAAAAGTGGCTGTTCCACTGGATGTCATAAGGTGAATGCACCAATTTGTAAGTCGCTCTGGATAAGAGCGTCTGCTAAATGATTAAATGTAAATGTAATGTAATGAATAGAGTTCCATGTAGTCATCGCTCTATGTAGTACTGTGAGCCTCCCATAGTCTGTTCTGGACTTGGGGATTGTGAAGAGACCTCTGGTGGCATGTCTTGTGGGGTATGCATGGGTGTCTGAGCTGTGTGCTTGTAGTTTAAACAGACAGCTCGGTGCATTCAGCCTGTCAATACTTCTTACAGAAACAAGTAGTGATGAAGTCAATCTCTTCTCCACTTAGAGCCATGAGAGATTGACATGCATATCATTAATATTAGCTCTCCATGTACATTTAAGGTTCAGCCGTGCTGCCTGTTCTGAGCCAATTGACATTTTCAAAGGTCCCTCTTTGTGGCACTTGACCACATGACTGAACGTTAGTCCAGGTGCGACAAAACTAATAGCCTGTACTACCTGCCTTGTTTATAGTGTTGTTAAAAAGGCAGAGTAACGCTTTATTATGGACAGACTTCTCCCCATCTTTTAGCTACCGTTGCATCAACACATTTTGTCTATGACAGTACACAATCCAGGGATACTCCAAGCAGTTTAATCACCTCAACTTGCTCAATATCCACATTATTTATTACAATATTTAGTTGAGGTTTAGGGTGTCGTGAATGATTTGTCCTAAATACAATGCTTTTAGTTTTGAAATATTTAGGACTAACATTCCTTGCCACCCATTCTGAAACTAACTGCAGCTCTTTGTTAAGTGTTGCAGTGACTACACATGCTGTAGTAGCTAACATGTATAGTGTTGAGTCATCCACATACATAGACACACTGGCTTTACTCAAGGCCAGTGGCATGTCATTAGTAAAGATTGAAAAAAGTAAGGGCCTAGACAGCTGCCCTGGGGAATTCCTGATTCTACCTGGATTATGTTTGAGAGGCTTCCATTATAGAACACCCTCTGTGTTCTGTTAGACAGGAAACTCTTTATCCACAATATAGCATGAGGTGTAAAGCCATAACACCTATGTTTTTCCATCAGCAGACTATGATCAATAATGTAAAAAGCCATACTGAAGTCTAGCAAAACAGCTCCCACAATCTTTTATCATCAATTTCTCTCAGCCAATCATCAGTCATTTGTGTAAGTGCCGTGCTCGTTGAATGTCCTTCCTTATAAGTGTGTCTGTTGTCAGTTAGTTTTCAGTAAAATAGCATTTTATCTGGTCAAACACAAAGGGTTGGTACCAGGCTGATTGGTATGCTATTTGAGCCAGTAAAGGGGCTTTACTATTCTTGGGCAGTGGAATGACTTTGCTTCCCCTCAGGCCTGAGGGCACACTTTATAGTAGGCTTAGATTGAAGATATGGCAAATAGAAGTGGCAATATCATCCGCTATTATCTTCAGTAATTTTCCATCCAAGT
>NW_027037390.1:10000-15000 GCF_034236695.1 Oncorhynchus nerka
ACATTAGATGGAGCAACATGTTAACATTAAGGAACATTAGATGGAGCAACATGTTAACATTAAGGAACATTAGATGGAGCAACATGTTAACATTGAGGAACATTAGACGGAGCAACATGTTAACATTGAGGAACATTAGACGGAGCAACATGTTAACATTGAGGAACATTAGATGGAGCAACATGTTAACATTAAGGAACATTAGATGGAGCAACATGTTAACATTAAGGAACATTAGATGGAGCAACATGTTAACATTAAGGAACATTAGATGGAGCAACATGTTAACATTAAGGAACATTGAGGAACATGTTAACATTGAGGAACATTAGATGGAGCAACATGTTAACATTGAGGAACATTAGATGGAGCAACATGTTAACATTGAGGAACATTAGATGGAGCAACATGTTAACATTGAGGAACATTAGACGGAGCAACATGTTAACATTGAGGAACATTAGATGGAGCAACATGTTAACATTAAGGAACATTAGATGGAGCAACATGTTAACATTGAGGAACATTAGATGGAGCAACATGTTAACATTAAGGAACATTAGATGGAGCACATGTAACATTGAGGAACATTAGATGGAGCAACATGTTAACATTGAGGAACATTAGATGGAGCAACATGTTAACATTGAGGAACATTAGACGGAGCAACATGTTAACATTGAGGAACATTAGATGGAGCAACATGTTAACATTGAGGAACATTAGATGGAGCAACATGTTAACATTGAGGAACATTAGACGGAGCAACATGTTAACATTGAGGAACATTAGATGGAGCAACATGTTAACATTAAGGAACATTAGATGGAGCAACATGTTAACATTAAGGAACATTAGATGGAGCACATGTAACATTGAGGAACATTAGATGGAGCAACATGTTAACATTGAGGAACATTAGATGGAGCAACATGTTAACATTGAGGAACATTAGATGGAGCAACATGAAATGTCTGCACCTTCCTGATGCCCTTTATTACGATGTCAAGAGATGAAAAAGATATGTGAGCAAATAACTTCAGCATCTCCTTTCTCTGGCAAGCCAGTACACGCTGTATTGTAATACTAGTCAGTGTGTGTGTGTGTGTGTGTGTGTGTGTGTGTGTGTGTGTGTGTGTGTGTGTGTGTGTGTGTGTGTGTGTGTGTGTGTGTGTGACTGTGTGTAGTTTAGTGGTAGCAGGCCAGAGAAGTAGAGCTCTCAGAAACAATTATGTCATCTAGACAAGAAAGACATTCCAGATAGAGCACACCAGCTTAGTGTGGATATACACTGAGTGGTGTGAATGTTAGTGGATATACACTGAGAGGTGTGAATGTTAGTGGATATACACTGAGAGGTGTGAATGTTAGTCCTACCCTCCTCTACCCCCTCTACCCCCGTTACCTCCTCTACCCCCTCTACCCCCTCCCCCACCAACGTTCCTCTAACCCCATCTACCCTCTTTCACCCTGCTCTACCCTCTTCTAACCTCTACCCTCCTCTACCCTCTTCTACCCTCCTACCCCCTCTACCCCCCCTCTACCCCCCTCTACCCACCTCTACCTCCCATCTATCCCCTCCCTATCCTTGGCATACTGAGAGCCTGTCTTTGTATAACTGCCAGGACTGCCACCACAGAGTGCCAAACACACACACACCAATGCATGCAGGCACACAAGCGTTGCGCACACAAACGAGCAACACACACACACACACTTTACCTCTCCTAACCTCTTTCCCTGATCTTCATCCCAGTAATGCTACTCCTTATCATCCCTCCATTTTCTCACCCCTCTATCTCACTCTTTAGTGTTACACCCTACAGGAGGATGGGTGGGGTTACACCCTACAGGAGGATGGGTGGGGTTACACTCTACAGAACCATGCTGGGTGGGGTTACACCCTACAGGAGGATGGGTGGGGTTACACTCTACAGAACCATGCTGGGTGGGGTTACACCCTACAGGAGGATGGGTGGGGTTAGACCCTACAGGAGGATGGGTGGGGTTACACTCTACAGAACCATGCTGGGTGGGGTTACACCCTACAGGAGGATGGGTGGGGTTAGACCCTACAGGAGGATGGGTGGGGTTACACCCTACAGGAGGATGGGCGGGGTTACACCCTACAGGAGGATGGGCGGAGTTACACCCTACAGAACCATGTTGGGTGGGGTTACATCCTACAGAACCATGATGGGTTGGGTTACACCCTACAGGAGGATGGGTGGGGTTACACCCTACAGAACCATGTTGGGTGGGGTTAGACCCTACAGGAGGATGGGCGGGGTTACACCCTACAGAACCATGCTGGGTGGGGTTACATCCTACAGAACCATGATGGGTTGGCTTACACCCTACAGGAGGATGGGCGGGGTTACACCCTACAGAACCATGTTGGGTGGGGTTAGACCCTACAGGAGGATGGGTGGGGTTACACCCTACAGAACCATGTTGGGTGGGGTTAGACCCTACAGGAGGATGGGTGGGGTTACACCCTACAGAACCATATTGGGTGGGGTTACACCCTACAGAACCATGCTGGGTGGGGTTACATCCTACAGAACCATGATGGGTTGGGTTACACCCTACAGAACCATGATGGGTGGGGTTACACCCTACAGGAGGATGGGTGGGGTTACACCCTACAGAACCATGCTGGGTGGGGTTACATCCTACAGAACCATGCTGGGTGGGGTTACACCCTACAGGAGGATGGGTGGGGTTACATCCTACAGAACCATGCTGGGTGGGGTTACACCCTACAGGAGGATGGGCGGGGTTACACCCTACAGGAGGATGGGTGGGGTTACACCCTACAGAACCATATTGGGTGGGGTTACACCCTACAGGAGGATGGGTGGGGTTACACCCTACAGGAGGATGGGTGGGGTTACACCCTACAGGAGGATGGGTGGGGTTACACTCTACAGAACCATGCTGGGTGGGGTTACACCCTACAGGAGGATGGGTGGGGTTACACCCTACAGGAGGATGGGCGGGGTTACACCCTACAGGAGGATGGGCGGGGTTACACCCTACAGGAGGATGGGCGGGGTTACACCCTACAGGAGGATGGGTGGGGTTACACCCTACAGGAGGATGCATGGGGTTGCACCCTACAGGAGGATGGGCGGGGTTACACCCTATACAGGAGGATGGGCGGAGTTACACCCTACAGGAGGATGGGTAAGGTAACCTATACTGAACCATACTGGGTGTCTGTGGCTCAAAGTTCAGAATCAGTGCTGAACTAACAGAGGAACACATATTTTTCTCTCTGTTGCTCTTTTTTTCTCTCTTTTTCAGCCGCTGGCTACTCCACATGATCCCCTCATACACACATACAAACACACACGCACAGTTGTCCCGTGGGTATGCTGTAACAGTGCCAGGCAGACCTACTGATGTTCTATAGAGGGTGTACTCCTCCGAGTCCTCCTTTCTCCTCCCCCCATCCCTGCCTTCATCAATTTCCCTCTCTCCCCCTCTCTCTATCCCTCTCTATCTCTTTCCCTTTCCATCTCTCGATCTCTCTACCCATTTTTCCTTGAGCGGATGGTCGGGGGACTCAGAACATAGTTATAAATAATTTGTACACTGCAAATTGACCGCAAGAATCCCAAACAGATACAGTATTTGGCAAAAACAGAATAATTTCAAACCTTGATCAGATATGCATCTTTATTTATGCGTGGGAATACTTGGGAATACATGTCCTAAATTAAAATAACTTTGAGCTCATTTCCTGGTCATTTTACAGTATTTTATCAAAAAAATTAAACAAACTTGTGGGGCCACCCTGCTCTACTTACTTTCTCCTTCCCTCTGTCGATCCTCTCCTCTCTCTCCTCTGTTGATCCTCTCCCCTCTCTCCTCTGTCGATCCTCTCCTCTCTCTCCTCTGTCTATCCTGTCCTCTGTCTCTCTTCTCCTCTGTCTCTCTTCTCATCTGTCTATCCTCTCCTCTGTCTCTCTTCTCCTCTGTCTCTCTTCTCCCCGGTCTCTCTTCTCCTCTGTCTCTCTTCTCCTCTGTCTCTTCTCCTCTGTCTCTCTTCTCCTCTGTCTCTCTTCTCCTCTGTCTCTTCTCCTCTGTCTATCCTCTCTCCTGTCTCTCTTCTCCTCTGTCTCTCTTCTCCTCTGTCTCTTCTCCTCTGTCTATCCTGTCCTCTGTCTCTCTTCTCCTCTGTCTCTCTTCTCCGCTGTCTCTCTTCTCCTCTGTCTCTCTTCTCCTCTGTCTCTCTTCTCCTCTGTCTATCCTCTCCTCTGTCTCTCTTCTCCCCTGTCTCTCCTCTTTATCTCTTCTCCTCTGTCTCTCTTCTCCTCTCTCTCTTCACCTCTGTCTCTCTTCTCCTCTGTCTCTCTTCTCCTCTCTCTTCTCCTCTGTCTCTCTTCTCCTCTGTCTCTCTTCACCTCTGTCTCTCTTCTCCTCTGTCTCTCTTCTCCTCTGTCTCTCTTCTCATCTGTCTATCCTCTCCTCTGTCTCTCTTCTCCTCTGTCTCTCTTTTCCCCGGTCTCTCTTCTCCTCTGTCTCTTCTCCTCTGTCTATCCTCTCCTCTGTCTCTCTTCTCCTCTGTCTCTCTTCTCCTCTGTCTCTTCTCCTCTGTCTATCCTCTCTCCTGTCTCTCTTCTCCTCTGTCTCTCTTCTCCTCTGTCTCTTCTCCTCTGTCTATCCTGTCCTCTGTCTCTCTTCTCCTCTGTCTCTCTTCTCCGCTGTCTCTCTTCTCCTCTGTCTCTCTTCTCCTCTGTCTATCCTCTCCTCTGTCTCTCTTCTCCCCTGTCTCTCCTCTTTATCTCTTCTCCTCTGTCTCTCTTCTCCTCTCTCTCTTCACCTCTGTCTCTCTTCTCCTCTGTCTCTCTTCTCCTCTCTCTTCTCCTCTGTCTCTCTTCTCCTCTGTCTCTCTTCACCTCTGTCTCTCTTCTCCTCTGTCTCTCCTCTCCTCTGTCTCTCTTCTCCTCTCTCTCTTCTCCTCTGTCTCTCTCCCCTCAGTCTCACCTCTC